>NW_011948424.1:7341559-7412436 GCF_000503995.2 Ceratosolen solmsi marchali | reverse complement strand
ATATATACATATATATATATATATATATATATATATATATATAAATTTATATAGAGAGATATATTTTGTATAAATTTTAAATAAAGTTTGTTTTTCTTAGTTTTATATTTATAAATGTACATCATTAATATCTCATGAGACTATTCAAGTAGTAATTTTCAGCTAATGATTCCATACATCGTTATGTCATTAAAGAGCGAAATATGAGCGAATGAAATAATAAAAAAAAAAAAAGAAAAAAAGTCTTTTGAGAGAAAGAAATGTTTCTTCTAACGCTTGTCACCCAGAAATTAAAACTTTTTAGAGTATTTATTTTTAAACAAAATCATTTTGTACAACATTACCGGCACATTATCTGTGTCAAAAATATATTCAGTGTAATTGCTAAAACCCTTTTCCGATAGCATTTTAGAAACATTTATTTTATTCAAAAGAATGTGTATTTCCCGGCACATTGTTATCGCTAATCCGCTTACAGGAACGATATCCTTTGCATCACCCGTCCATCAATAGATCCAGTTGGACATTTAAAACACGCTATTTATCTTATTGAAAGGCACAAAAGTCTGCTCAGCTAAGATCGCTAAATAGTGAATAAGAATACTTGGCGAGCGAATTGAAATTGACGAACGCGTGGAAAGCTTATGGCTCTCGTCTCTGCGAATTCGCCAGATTAATAATTAATTCTCGGCTCGTTCCTCTTTTTAGCGTGGGTGGGCCTGGGCCTTGGCCTGCAGCTGTAATAGACCGGCGAGTGCGCCGGTGAATCCGGCGTTATAGTCGAGGGTGACCTCCGTGTAGACGTAGTCCTCGCGACGGTCGTGGAAGCGGTCGGCCTCGTCGGGACCCGAGACCAGGGCCCCGTACAGAACCTGGGGATTCGGAGCGTTGCGGTCGAACTCGGACCATCCACAGGCAGTGGGCTTATCCGGGCACGAGGAGGCGGCGTGATGAGGCTGAGTCGGGGGGTTGTGACCCCAGCCAACCACGTAACTCCGACCTGTAAGTGTAAAAATTGTCTTCTATAACGCCACCAAGTAAGAATTTCCTTTTTATTTGATATATACATATATATATATATATATATATATATATATATATATATATGTAATGTAAAAGTTATGGGCGCTTTTTCTAAGGGGATGCTATATCCATAAGAGTTTCGAGGAAGTTGTCGCGTCGTCGGGGCTTTTCAAAGTTAAATAATAGAATTGCTTTCGTGTTCGTGGATGTTAAGAGAGCAGCATTGACAGTTTTTTTAAAGGTAAGATTAATATGTTTAATTATTGTTTGCCTTTTACGAACGTTTGGATAGGAAAATTTTCTCTACTTATTTAATGTATCGTTGATATTTAAAATAAATAATGTAAAACGCATAAAATGTTGATAAAATAACTTTGAGCAGCAAGATACTGATTTGTCCTCTTTAGGTTAGATATTTTCATTTCAATTCGTATATCAAAATTTTGCTACAAACTAATATACTCAAAATTAATATTATGAATTATATTATCTCTATAATAAGATAAGGCAGAGTTTATCGTCTTATTATCTAAATACGGTATCCGAAGAATTTACGCTATTTTCTCATGCATATACATATATATATATATATATATATATATATATATATATAGCGAATCTGGGTCATAAATGTACCATATTTGATATGGTATTACATTTTTATTACATTTTCTCATAATTCTTCCTTAAATTTGAAAATTCTACTTCAATATACAGTTCTCTCAAATGATATGCAACGATACGTTTATATCATATAAAATGAAATAGTTAGTTTTATTGTAGCTTCGTTAAAAAACAGATTTTAATGACGTTTATTCGTCCGTTATATAGAATAAATTCATTCATTATATTTGATAAAACTTAATTTTGTTTATATATGTAAAATAGTATTTGAGTAGAAGTGTGAGTAGAAGCGGCGATAATAAATAATTTTAAGTATTTTACAGGAAATGTGAATTCACCGAAATTCCGTAAATTAATGGAAATATGCACTTTAATGCATTTTAGTGAAATTAATTGATATACTTTAGTTCTGCTTTGAACATATTTTATTAATGTAAGTGTAATCCATCATTTATTTAATATTTAATTCGCTGGAATTATATAATTGCAATAGTCTTGATTTAATATGTTATAACTGCATATTTACTGAATAAAGTTGTTCCAATAAAATTGTCAAATGGTGTGAATTACAGCTTTGATCGGCTTAGAAGTATTTTAATGCTACATAATTACACGTGGTATTGCCACCTACTACACCGTCTATTGGCTATTATGACATTTTTGCAATTAATTACGGTTATATTGTTCTTAACATTGATTCAAAACTTTTATCAAATTCCCAAAGTATTACTATTTTTCTTTTTTCTTTTTTTCTTTTTTTTTTTCTTTTTTTTCTTTTTTTTCTTTTTTTCTTGTTTTTCCTTTTTTCTATTATTTTTGTATGTTTTTTTTTGTTTTTTTAATAAAAAAACTTTAAATGAAATAAAAATTTCTCTCATCTATTTGTGCGAAATCACTTTCTTTGAATTGACATTGCGATGCTCGTAGTACCGATTCAAATGAACTCCAATCGTTTTAAATACAAATGTTTATCACGTAATGTTATACGCATTTTCTCCCCGTAAATTCTTACCGCAGCTCGCATAAAGACACATGGATAAGAAAAATAATACAAATAATACCGTTGACAAAGTCGACGTGAGCGTGAACAGTCCACTGCTCGTGTGAAAATCTATTTGCTAAACATTAAATTCCCGAAGCATTGATGGGCAAAGACAAATGGCGCGCCTAGTTCTTCCAGACACTCGGGGTAGCTCCTCTACTCTCGCTGCTAATAAAAATTAATGGATAGGCGAAAATTGAAAATAAAACTCTTTCATCCTCGGATTGACCGCATTAGTAGCCGGCCGTATAAATCGGGCGCTTCGCATATTTCGAATAAGTCGAGAGGCAAAATCGCGCTGCGCCACAATTACGAAAGATACAATGACCTGCTCCTCCGAGTATATAGTGAATCTGCTGTTTGGCAAACTCCCGATACTCTTGAGGGTCCCCGATGTCCGGATAATCAGCGGCCTGCAGACAGATGAAGGCGACATTGGCCGCGTGGCAGAGGGTCCCGAATTTGTCGATGTACAGCAAACCCTTGGGTGTCCGTTTCTGCTGGCGCACGGAGAAATTGCAAAAGGCCTTGGCTGCGTTGCGATATTCCTGTTGGCCGGTCAATTGTGCGAGGAGTACCTGCAGGCATAGCGGCAAGTGTACTTTTCGTTAGCCGAAGAGTCGGCTATTAGCTTATCCTTATTTCGTTGGTTTTAATAATTCCTTTAAAGCGCCGCTCGCGGAATAAAAATGAACGATTTCGTTTTTTAATCGGTAATTCTTTCATCTCCTCTTATCAACTTCGTTTTCCGATTTTTACATAAAAGCACACTCTTAAGCCATTCGCATTTTGGCGAGGAAATTAACTCGGAACTATTCAACTCGGACATGAAATTGAAATGTTGGCCAGCCGAATAGTATTATTCGCCAAGTAATATCGATAATTTCGAACGACACGTCAGTTACGAGCTTCTTAACATAGCTTCGTTGCGAGAAAATTAGTTTTATTCGACACTGTCGCCTCGCGAGATGTATTTTTCATGGTCTCCAGGCCCCCAAGGAGAAAACGATTCATTAAGGACCCGTGTCCTTATTACGGATGCATCGTGTCCCGCTCAATTTTCATAAGTTTGCATTAGAAAGGGCTAGGAAGTTGCAGCCATCGTAGGATTGAATGATTAAACGACCATAAGATTAAAAGATCATCAACGAACCTGAACCCCGGCAACCTTTTTATTATAGAAGAACTCGTTGGGTCTCTCCCGCAGATGAAAGTGTTGGTAGTGGTGCTCGGCCTCGTCGAGATACTTCGTCTCATTGCTGGCCTTGAACAGCCAGGCCGCGGCCCAGGCGAGCTCGTCCCCGTAGTCGGTACTCTCGTAGTACTGGGCGGCGCCCCTGATGGCCTCGTGATAGAGTCCCCTGTGCACCTTGGCAAAGTTGTAGAGCTCCCGGGCGTGCCGAAGGAGTTTATCCGCGTAGTCGGGGTCGACGGTGCGGAACAGGAGGCTCGTCGAGGCCAGGGCCGCAGACGTCTCGCCGGCTAAATCCGAGCCTGAGGATGTATAGAGTGTACTTTAAGGGGGAGTTGCTCTTGACATTCGTTGGATAAAGCTTTTGAATTATCGCATTCCTTTACTTTTAATCGCGGACTGATTACGAATTGCGCTCGTTAAAGTCGTTTCTCTGCTAATCGAATTCCCAGCCTGTTAGCAATGCATTATGTTGATCTATGATTTATGGAACGATCTCTGTGTAATTAGGTGAAATGTTTTTCACATCTGTCTCTATATAATTTTTTATATCATTAACGCATAAGGTTGTTCAATCACCGAGAACTTCATAATAATCTACCATAATCGAGTTGTTGAGTTGAGTATTCGGATGTGGCATCGTAAGCTCCCTGTACCTTAAATGATATTAATTATGCGTATGTCGAGGAACTTTGCTCCTACCTCTATTTTACAATTTATCCCTTTAGAATGTAAAATTTGACGGTTACGATTCGTTGTTCGGAAGAATTATATAGAATCGTATAAAAATTATGTATGTGATAAAGACATTGCAACTTTTATAAATCAATGTAAAATCAGCAATTCATAGGAATTCATAATGATTTAGCATTTTCCATTTTCTATAAATACTTAATACCTTTGTTTTTGTTATTGTTTTTGTTGTTGTTGTTGTTGTTGTTGTTGTTGTTGTTGTTGTCGTTGTATGCTTATATATGTTTGTATTATTCTGTTTCTTTATGCAGTGGCTTGGCTTCCTAAACATAAATTCCTACTCGTCGCAATGAAAATTGAACGGCTTACTACAGCATAACTATGTCGATTAACCGAATGAAAAATGAAGAATCTACATACGGCAATTAAAAATAAATCAACTTGACATAATATACTAGTAATAAAACAGTAATTTCATCTCTCTTCATACGTTTTCCTCATTCTTATTTTACGTTTATGAATGCTAATAAATGCAGTCGATTATTATTTTTGCTTTCTTTGGAGCACATTAAAGCCACTGCCATTGAGTATTTGCTTTTTAACAAATAAGATTCATATTAAATCGATAATGTCTATAAATAATAGTACGCGCCGAGAAAGCAAAAATGCCAATATCCAATGTGAATACTCGTACGTATCAGAATATATATTTGTAATTAGAATGTACAGCGGGCAGTTTTCTCATCTATTTTTGGGAACGAAAATACCATTTCGAATTAATAACCTTTTGCAACTACGCAACAGTGCGAATTTTTATTAATCTATACGTAAATCTCGGATTTACGTGAGGGAGCTCCGTTGCGTTTCCTCCCCCATATTCGCATTCGCTCGACGACTCAGTCGTCGTAATTGCACACGGCACAATTTGCAATACCAAGCGAATCGTTGAAGTGGAGCCTGAGTTCTGAGTTGGAAAAGCGTAGATCGCTCTTAAGCCTCCTAAAGCCTTTTCTCTCCTTCTATAAAGAGAGATGAGAAAAGTCGGTGGTAAGTATTCACCTGGGTGCTCCGGGTCGATCTTGAATACGGGCCTGCTGGTGTTGAGTTCCTCGGGTCGGCCCCAGAAGGCGTGGTCGACGGTGAAGTCGCCGACCTGTCCGTAAAGGACGTTTTCGCTCACGTGGCACTTGATGAAGTAGTCGGTGGCCCACTTCAAGGCCTCACGGATCACGTCCAGCTGGCCGAGTCTCGCGTAAGCTTCGGGCCAACTGACGGCCCCCCATGCGAGTAGCGTCGTCGTCGAGGCCATTGTGAAACCGAACTTCACAAAGTCGCCCGCTGAAAGTGCATTTTATTAGGATAACGTCCATGGCGTGAGTTACTCTAATATCCTGTGGATCGAGCTTGTAAAACATTAATCTCAGGCTCATCCTCTTACTTCCATTCGATGATTTATTTTACATTTGCAGCCGAGTCTACGGTTTATTCGGCTTTCACTCTTCCGCTTTTAGTCATTATCCTTAATTAAGATAGCTAGTCGTCAAAAGTACGCGTTACGTTTAATAAATGCAGCTTTGACGGCTTTTACGTTTTTAAGAACGGTTTGGTCGATTAAGATTACATTAAAAATTTGAGCGAAAATTAAATTTAATGAGATTGGGAAATGTTTAGCGATATCAATGTGGACTCTTCAATTCAGAATAAATAAATAAATACATAGTCGATATAATTTTGATTATTCGCGCTTTTCCAGATACGTGCGTTAGTATTGAAAGTCTTGATTAACCGAAGCACGAGGATATAGCATCGGAAGCATCTTTTTCTATTTTCTATTTTAAATTAATATCACCGTCGATAATACCTATCTAATACAATTAATAATTAAATTTACAAACATTTTTGTTAATCGATCATTTTAGATAAACGAAGGTTAATAGAAAGTTTCTTTCTTTTTACTTGGCAACGAATCCATTCCGCAATGGAGGCTGAATTTTTCAGATAATACACAGGCAAATGAACGAGAGTAATGTGACAAAGAAACGAGGAAACACAACATAATATCGCTCACTTTCAATGACGAAACGAAGATTTAACGCGTCTACGCTAAGCATCACGAGCAAAGCCAGATATTTTATTAATAATCGACGAGATAAAGACACGTTGGCGTATTTCGTCGTGAAAATTAATCGAGTCAAGACCGAAATATTGTGGTTTGTCAGGGAAGGTGATTGGAGGGAAAAAGGAACCGATAAGGCTCCAATGTCTAGTGTGACTTGCGGGATCTGGGACGTGGGCCTCGGATCGAGTCAGGCTATTGATAAAATTGGACTCGGAAGGGAATTACCGTCGTAATAGCCGCCGGTGAGGTCCTCGCCGTCGTCACCACGGTCGTCGAGTCCGGAGTCTCCGCGCCAGGCAATTCTATTATCGGGTGCAAGCTTCCCCGAGCGTTGCGCCTCGTAGAACAGCAGCGAAAGCTCCAAAACCCTCGCGTAGTCGCTATCCTCTTCGATGGGTCGGACGTAGCGATGGTAGGATGAGGTGACGATCGCCCGCTTGTCGATGGCCGCCGGTGTAGTCGCCACCAGGAACTGTACGATAGGCGAATGGTTATCGGCGCTCTGCTTTCTTTGAGTTTGAGAAATGAGAAGCGGGGCGCGATCCCGCCAGTTCCACGAATCGATCGCTTTTTCTTTCGCTGCACCGATAAGTCCGAGATTTATTACCTTGGCGCTAAACGATTATGTTTGCATGTGAATTTGATTGGCCCTTGGGCAGCAAGTTTTCGAACTTCAATCATCTCTAAAATTGATTTTCAAAGAGTCATTAATTTTTGTTTGATTGTCCCGACTTTGCATGACTTTTTTATTCAGAAAATTATTAATTTCCATAAGCGGTAAATTTTTAATTTATCGTGTCGAATTTATCTGGCATTTACTATTCAACGTTACGATTAGTCACGAATTTCTAGACGACGAAACTACGATTAAACCTGCAGACTAAGTAATTTTAATAGGATTGGCCCACTTTATGAAATTCATTACCAAAGTCGTAATCGCTGTTTTTTCACGTTTTCTCTCCTTCTTCCAATGCACCTTAAATAATTGTCATAAATCACGATAAGCTCTATTAATCAACATTTTATTATGTTCTTAGCAAGCTTATAAATTGTATACGTTGAGTACTGAAGCAAAACACTTAAAAATTCTTTAGATATATATATATATATATATATATATATATATATATATATATATATTAAATCTCGACAAATTCATCATAATATATTGAAAGTAACGTATTGTCTCTCATATCAAATAAAATTTGATTTTTTTTTATTGCTTATGTAAATTTGACATCCGTCGTTGTTCAGCAGCAATGAATATAAAGAATCGGGTACGCGCCACCAAGTCGAAAAATCAAATTGGCGAGCTTGCAAGGACTATCGATGCTTACAGCATCTCACAGACAAACGAATTCGCGATTCTCACTTGCGAGAAGTGTTATTTCATGCGACAAAAGCTTGCCGTAAACGAACTAGGAGCGTACGAGCGAGCGAAACATTAAATGGAATGCGAGAGCGGGCACTTAGGATCGGTAAATGACAGGAGGAGAAACCAACATATTACACGATGTCTTGGTTATTTGCGCAACATATTGACGTTTGTCAAATAGTGTCTGCACGCAACAACGAGCGAACTCTCTGATTTTCCGAGAAACGGAATGCGGAACGAAAATACGACATGAAATACGATAAAAACAAAGACATATAGTTTCCCCATGCTGAACGCTGCACTTTATTTACATTTATTTTTCGTACAAATGTATCATCGGGACATAATTACCGTTATGAAACGTTCTTTCTATGAAATACCATTTCTTTTTTTTTTTTTCATCGTCTGTTGAAAATGTTAACTTATATTAGTACCGAGTATTTAAACATTTTATGCCGACTTTTGCAAATACTTATAACCAAAATTCTAATAATGATGAATAAATAGCATACTATCTTGTAAAAATGCAATAAATTGTAATATATCGTATCTTTATCAGTGTTGACAAAACTAAAATTGATAAATTGAATTTTATAACAACTGAATCAATCATTTTCCCCAGTGTGATTATAACAGTATTAATTTATATTGTTTAAAAAAAGAATTTAGAGAATATTTGAAATATAAGAGAAAAAAGTTGAAATTAAATTACAATTTCAACGCGACCGAATGAATAAATATTCTGTGAATACGTAATACTGCCCAACAAAACTGGTTTACAATTTGTTTTTTGTTTTTTTGTTTTTTGGTTTTACTTTATTTCATCGCATGCCTTATTTCTAAATGTATTTTACGCCTAATGAAACAAAAAAAAAAAAAAAACAAAAAAAAACAAAAAAACAAAAAAAAAGTTAAAGCATTTTGTATTATTTAGCAATCATAATTAATAAACTAGTACATTAATTTTATAATGTAAAAAAATTCATATTATCTTATAATTATGATTTAATGAACCGATTGTTTGTGAGTCCTGATGAATTTTTCATAATATTCAGTTTGAACATTAAACAAGAAACATCAATATCATTTTAATTCAGATATTTTTAATATTTATTACTTTAGAAGCAAATTACTCACCAATCATACAAATTTTATTCTTAAACATTAATCTATGATTAAAAAAAGTGATTTTTAATAACAATATTTATATGGGCATAATTTTTTTTTTTTTTTTTTATTGTTAACTGAATATGTGGTCATAAATCTAATGAAATATTTCTTACGGACAAGATTATTAAACATTTTATTATATAAACACGGTATTATTTTTAGATGGGAAGCGTTAATAGTTACAATTCGCCGTGAACACACACACACACACACACACACACACACACACACACACACACACACATATATATATATATTATATATATTAATTTTTATATAATTTAACTATAAGCTAGGTGTTCGGAAAATTTAAAAATCATAAAGGTAAATGTAAAGACTCGAGAGGAGTTGGTGTTTTCTCGATTAAATAAAGCTGTCGTATATTTTTCCCGAGTTGTGAGACTACAGAAGGGTTTTCAAACTGAACTGACAAACTTGCACGAAAGGTCTCCAAGTACAAGTAGAGCATAACTGTTCTGTTAACCGAGCAGTCGCTTGGAAAGCTTCCACAAATCTATTATACAAAAATTTCCCCTATTACGGGGAAACAAGAGGGATAAAATGGTAAGTAGTATCGAACCTCCTTTGAAAAATGGCCGTCGTCTCGGTATAAAACTTTCGCTTCAGTCCCCTCCATTCGCATTAGCTCAAGTCAGGCAAAGAAAAAAGGACGCGTGGAGGAAAGAGAAGTAGGCGATCCTCTCAAAAGCGCAAAAATTCCCGGTTAACTCACCGTGACGCACGTGACGAAGGCACTGGCTTTCATCTTTCTTTATTGTTCGATCTCTTTCCTGTGAGAGGGTCCACTGTCCACTGTCGGCCCTCGTCACGCTCAACTTGTTCACCGAACAAGATTGTTGCCAGTGAAATCGAATACAGCAACAAGGGCCACACCTCCGGGCTGCGTTATCACTAGTCCCGATAGTGAGCTCCCGCCTGTCCGACACATCTCTTGAACTTCTGCCTCGGCTTCGAGCTTTGCAGTGACACGAAAAGAAAATTAGTTCAACATGCTTTTAGTCAATTAAGTATTGTTTGATTATATTCTCTGAAACTTTTCGAGATTTTCGTTTATTGATAAAGTGATAATTAAAGGCTCTATGCAATATAATTTAGTAAATTGCTTTTAGATTTTGAGAAGGCGTAGTTTGAGAAACGTGAGTTTTTTCTATGCCAAGAATTTTTCAATTATTAACTGTTTAGCCGTTCATTATTACACGCATTTTTAAAAAGTATATAACATTGAGGCATAATGAGATGAGAAATCTAATATAAATGTTTGAAAATGTAGTTCAATTAGACGATAGCAACTTTTAACACTGAACTTGACCATTTTTCTATATTTTTACAGCCTCTTATGATAATGTATAATCAAGTCTATTTCCTAAATAAAATGAAAGCATCTTTTATTATATTAAATAAATATTATATATTTATATTTACACAATATTGTACATATTTTATTTATCGTAAATACTTGCTGTATGAAGCATACAGCTATTTGTTACACTGGCCATTTTCATTTATGAAAAAGTTTCTTTTTATTTATCATTAAATATTGTATAATAAAATTCTATAAATAATTATAAATAATGAGAATGTTATTGTTATTAGACGGATATCTTGTTTGGATGGTATATAAATACACAATAGAATTATCTGCGTCAAGCCATTTAATGTGTTTGAGCGTTGCAGGTAGTTTTAATATGCGCAAATTATTTGAATAATATAACGTTTCAAGTTAATTAATAAATTAATTCATTGCATTAAATTAAAAATTGTTTCGATTAAAAATTTAATAAATTATTTGCTGTAAATTGTGATGTGGGTTCTCGTTCATTATGAAAAAATACAATTGCACAATGGAAAATTTTATGCAAAATTATTATTGAAATAATATTGAAATAATTATCAAATATAATTTTTCATCGAATATTAACAAATTTCTTCCGCTCATAAAATCTTAATGAACAGAAAAATGGATGAACCTCAGTTATCCGCTAAATCGTAATTTTATTGTATTACGTCCTATCATTCTAAAATAAATTTTCTCCGACACTTTAATATTCTGATTTTTTACCTTTAAATTGATTGTAGTATATTGTAGATTATGGTACCATTGGTGGCACTATTTTATATTCAGAAACCATTATAGTGAAATTCCTTTAATGTTCGATGAAATTAATCCTAATCAGCAAATAAAAGTAACGATTTGTTAATGGCTTAAAGTAATACTGAGTAAATATAAAATTTATTTTAAGGGTCACCGCTTCATTTGCAAATATGCACTTAATTTATGCTTTCGAAGTCTTTCGAAATATGTGATATTTGAATAATATCGATTACTTTGAATTTTTTTATTTTTTGTCTTGTCAGAAATTTTGTTTAAATTAGATTTTTTAGGCTTAATCATAATAATCACTAAATTGCGAATTAATTCAGATTTTGCGTGCGAGATTAATTAATTCCTTTAAAAATTATTAAATTAATAATTGTAATAGGATCATTTGATATAAGCCGCTCGTTTCTAATCTTTCAAACGTTTATTCCCTTCCAAAAACATTCGATATCTCTAAACAAGATGTTCTTTCACTCAGTCAGTTCACAAATAATAATAGTTGTTCCAACAAAACTTTTACTCCGCATTACAACGGCGAACTTCGAGATCCAGTAATTCATGCAGTAATTAAGAATAGATTTTTTTCTTATCTTTCGTCAGTCGAATAATTTTGCCAATATCGTAATAATTAAAATTAATTGAAAATAAAACATTTCTTTCTAGATTATATAATTAAGCAAATAAATATAAGGTAGGGATTCAATTAATTTACATATCCAATGATAAATTATCGTCAGGACTCGTGTTACATGTAAATTTATAATTAATTACATAACCGAAATTACTACTACTACTACTACTACTACTACTACTACTACTACTACTACTACTACTACTACTACTACTACTACTACTACTACTACTACTACTACTACTACTACTACTACTACTACTACTACTACTACTACTACTACTACTACTACTACTACTACTACTACTACTACTACTACTACTACTACTACTACTACTACTACTACTACTACTACTACTACTACTACTACTACTACTACTACTACTACTACTACTACTACTACTACTACTACTACTACTACTACTACTACTACTACTATTATTATTATTATTATTATTATTATTATTATTGTTATTATATTTATCTATATAAAATAGATTTAAAAATAATTATTTATATATCATATATAACTTGTGAAAATTAAAAAATTTATAGATTTAATTTTTGTAGAATATATGTGCAGATGTATAATGATTAATATAAATGTGTGTAGGTCGTAAATTTACGTAGTTTATTCAATCGTCGATGCATCTGCAATTTAGAATAAAAGCAATAGTAATCGGTAATTTATAATTATATAAATTGAATAATGAATTTATCTTGTTCAATCGAAGCTTTCAACTGATTGTTGACTTATTTATTGATATAAACACGGTTCGGTACTGTATACGTGTTTCCACGAATTGCGTATATATCGAAAATTAGAGAAATTTTATTATTAAGTAACGTGGCATATGTAGTTGGAAGAATAAATGTTGAAAGAGTAAGTGCTGTGTGTATAAGCGGAAGCTAGAAGAATATTCTTCTCGATATTAGAAAATTCTTTCTCTTGATCAATACGTATTATTATTACAACAACAACTACTACTACTACTACTACTACTACTACTACTACTACTACTACTACTACTACTACTACTACTACTACTACTACTACTACTACTACTACTACTACTACTACTACTACTACTACTACTACTACTACTACTACTACTACTACTACTACTACTACTACTACTACTACTACTACTACTACTACTACTACTACTACTACTACTACTACTACTACTACTACTACTACTACTACTACTACTACTACTACTACTACTACTACTACTACTACTACTACTACTACTACTACTACTACTACTACTACTACTACTACTACTACTACTACTACTACTACTACTACTACTACTACTACTACTACTACTACTACTACTACTACTACTACTACTACTACTACTACTACTACTACTACTACTACTACTACTACTACTACTACTACTACTACTACTACTACTACTACTACTACTACTACTACTACTACTACTACTACTACTACTACTACTACTACTACTACTACTACTACTACTACTACTACTACTACTACTACTACTACTACTACTACTACTACTACTACTACTACTACTACTATTATTATTATTATTATTATTATTGTTGTTGTTGTTGTTGTTGTTGTTATTATTGATACATAAAATTATTTTTGGAATATTGTTTAGATACTATCGTTATCATTCTTCATTCAACGATGTTTATTATATAGTAGTAGTCACTTTTATGGAGCTGATGATTGAATAATTTTTTTGAAAACGGTTCTTCAATCACTTAAAATCAGTAATACGATTAACATCATTTTAATTTTAGCGGACATTTATATAATTGTTTCGATATAAATATACGCACAAAAGAAATTGTGTTGAGTGAATATTGCGCTTATACACTAATGTAGATAATTTAAAAAATGTACAATTACCAATTAATAGAGGAGAAGAAATGTTCGATATATCTTGAAATGCAAATGAATTGTTGGATTGTCGAAATGAAATTTTCATTTAAATAACATAATACAGAGAGTTTGAAATTACATTTTTTTGCTCATATCCGCAAATTGGCGATGGAATAACTCTAAATGATCGAAGAAAAGTCGACGCACGAATCCTCTGTCCTGTGTATACACACATGCATAAGGTAAACGCGGTAAGAATAATAAATTCCGTGAGTTCCCGAGTCGATGCGCCTATCGTTACTTGTTGTGAAGCAAAAGAGCGAACGATTGTACGTGCATGGATGCAGTTGTTGTATTATATTCCTCTTCCACAGTGGAAAAATGGTCGATCTTTGATTAATCCTCGGCGAATTGTGAGCCACAGTCCATTAATGCTGGAGAAACCACTCACTCGTATTGCATTCTATGCGAAACGACGGCAATTAAGTGATAGGATGCGAAATAATATTGTTAACGCAATATTAATCGCGATAGATCGTAGAAGTAAGCGTGGCGTTAAGACTAATTAACTAATAAATTAATAAAGAAAGACTAATTATCGCGGATGTATCGTGTGGGTGGTTGTGCCGGTGGCAGTTACAATCGAGGCAACCAGACAATTAATAATACGGTGCGCGTGTACATGCACGTACAGTGAATCTGCATGTACGGACGTCAAGGCGGCGAACACGTAACTCGATGGTATTATAGTATATGTTGGAGAGTCGACTGGACTCGTCACTGTGAGAGTTGAACGTCTGAAGCTTTGGTGGCCTGAGCGCAGAGAACATGAAGTGGGGATCGTGACGATTCCGTACTCTATCTATCTCTCTCTCTCTCTCTCTCTCTCGCGCACGCACGCACGCACACGCACACGCACACAACGCTCTCGATCCTTTATTCATCCGGTTATGGAGAAATAAATAGAAAGATCAATAGATGAATAGATGGAAAGATAGATAAATTGAAAAATAGATTAATCGATCAAACTATAGATAGATACATAGGGAGAGAGAGAGAGAGAGAGAGAGAGAGAGAGAGAGAGAGAGAGAGAGAGAGAGAAAGAGTTAGATGGACAAGGACAGATAATACAAGTTTTGCATCTTACACAAATACTTATTTGCAAATATTTTTGAGACTAATTTATTTTACAGTAAAATTATTATGTTATTCCGATTAATTTAAGGACACGTTACTTTACGCAAATGTTTATATATACAAAAAGTAGTTTTATATTATAAATCATCGTCTATACTTTAAATACGAATAAAACAATCGAGAATGTAATTTTAACTTATTATAATTTTAATACATTTTGCTAATTAATTTGTAACGAATGTCCGAAAATTTCACAAATTATTGTAAAAATTTGAAATAACGGATTATTCCACTTGTAAATCATTTTCATTAGATGAATACGAAGCACAATTGCATAAAGTACTTTTAAAATTCTTATTTAAAATATATTTTCCTATTTTTATAATCAAGCTATAAAATATTGCTGATCAGTTAATTTTAATATAATAGTAAATGTGCTGTTACTTTTCTAATGTCCGAATATAATTTCATAAGATTAATTAGTTTTGAAATGCTCGATACTTTGAATTAGTATATAATTTTGATTGTTGACGTACGTATTGATTTGTTGATTGAGAATCAAATAGCAGCGCTATACATTTCAAAATTACATACCGAGTAATGTTTGGTTGTAACGTACATTATTAAGTCTCTCTAATTTGCATTATTATCATAGATTGAGCTTTATTGCTGGACACGGTGATTGAATTAGATTTATTGCAACATATTTTGTACATTTATTGTGACATATAATTAAAATAGCTTGCATAAAAACTCGAGTACAAGAATCTAATTCGATATTTTCTGCAGTTATTACATTCAGATTTGGAAATATCGTATTAATAATATAATATGTTACAAAGAGTAAGTACTGCGAATTATTATTACTATTTTTTTTTTCTTTCAAGTATTTATATGTAAATAATGAGCTATAGGTTGGCTGCAATAATATTGTGCCCTTATCATTGGTAAATATATTAAATAATTAATTTTGTTTCATCATCTATTATTAGTATCATCTATGCCAATTTATTTCAATTTTATAGTAAAATTCTGTAATACATTGAATATGCGAAAGTTTCGTATGGAAAACGAAGGTCCTGCACGTAAAATTGTTCATTTTCACATAATACAGTAAATTTGCCGTGTTATTTATAAACTCTTCCAATTAGTTCTTTAAAAGCGCGTTATAAGTAAATTTTTAATAAACATAAAGTTATTATCTGTACATGCAAAAGTCTTTCATTAATTAAAAAAAATTGCTATAAATCTCATATTTACGAATTAACCGTTTCCGTTTGTAGTTGCTAAAATAGGAGAAAGTTAATAATTAATAATTATTTGAAAATAATGCTTTTTTTTTTTAATGAATTTATAACAAACAAAATTTTTTAAACTAATTTATACTCGCAAATAATTAATGAATATATAAATATAAGACATTACCTACACTTATTGGTGGTGAGAGGATATTTCGTTAATAAATTCGCTGTGTAGGTAGAATAGAACCTTAGTAACTTAATAACATTCAATTATTATTAATTTTTCTTTCATAAATTCGAAAATTTTATCAAATTTGTAAAAGTGTTAGATTTCTAAATTTTCGTAACTTGCAAAAACGAAGGAGACCAAACACACGAGCAAAGCCGATTATACTTTATACATAAAAAGTAGCTTTTAATAAAACGGCAATTTTAACTATATAATTTTTAATATTTTCTTATTATTTGCCATTATGTAAGAAGTTAACAAATAATTATTTATTTCAGAGTGCAACGAATGAAAGAATACCAGAGTTTTACATTCTACATTAATCATAATAGCACCAAATGAATTAACACGTAAAATAATTTAAAGTCCCACAATTATTTAGAGTAGTACGATCTGATAGTCTAACATGACATAATAGAAAATATCAATAAATAATGGTCAAGGTATTAGTATTACGTAACATGACAAGTCTCTCTTGCACATGTATGTTATTCACGTGCGTCTAAACTCGATCGGAAATGTGAGCTCCCACTCTTACTTCGTTACAGGTTTACTTTCACCACAAGTCTCTTCTGAATTGACTCTCTTATGACTTTACATTATTTTTTTTAGCTTCTTTTTTACAGCCTTTAGCAATTGCATCGACTACGTTAATTCGTATGTCCATTAATGAATAATAATAATTAGGAAGAAGCTTATGTGACAATGTAAATTGCTCTAGTAAATATTATTCTTATAAATTTTTTTAAATAAAAATTACAGGGGCTACTAATTTAAGAGCATCTGCGTATAGTTTTTTTTTTTTTTAATGCTAAATAATCTTGAATATTGTTTAATGTATGAGCATATATTTTAAAAAATTTTACATTTATTTACAGCTTTTCTTTTATAAAAAAAAAAAAAAAAAAAAAAAAAAAAAAAAAAAACATCTTAAATGCCAATATTTATAGTTTTGTACAAAATCTTATGAAACATAAAAATTCACAACAAAAATCTTGTGATTATTCAGAATTGTTTTAATGTAATGTATACGAATAAATATTGTTAAGTAGCACATTATAAAAATTAGAAGAAATTGAAGTATCGTCATAAAATAACTTAAAATGTTAAAATATTCATATGATTATGAAAGGTTTTTAATATTTTTTACAATTTTACTATATACTAATTAACAAATTTACTGCAAAATTTTTACCTTATCGTATAAAAATATTTAAAAAATTTTCACAAATTTCTATTACGTTTATTATTATTATTATTATTATTATTATTTGCTGCCGCAGAATAATAAATTCAGCAATCGAATCGCAAATAATACTAGTAACTTCTTAGCAGTTAATGTTAAGTTTTTAGAAGACTGCAAAATAGTAATAATATTTTTACGTGTAAACCTTTTAAATTTACCACAGTCATTAAAATTAGGTGGAAGATTTAGAAACAATATTTCTCATTTCTGGAAACTTGTTTCCCTAGTCAATGGTAAGTTGCCGAAATGACCCTTCCAAACCAAATATATCATGGTGGGTCTTGGGTTTCCCGGGCCGAAGAGTTTCCGTTGTTTTTATAGTCTCCTGCTCCTTGAACCAAGGACCATATTCTTCCAACTTCTTTATCCAGGTATCTAAAATTGCAATGAGAGAAAAGTTTTATCAATATGTAAAATTGATTATAAAATATAAAAATTCTCATTGTGTGTAATTATAATTGTGTGGGAATGTCGCACAAGTCTCATAGAGCTCGATTTAATATTTAAAATTCACGTAATATTTTAACAATAACCAAATATACCAATTAGACGTAATATTTTCACACACATTTCATACCTGTGCTCTTATATATTAATCTACAACAATAAAAGATCCTTATGACTTAAGACAAAAATAATAATAATAATAATAATAATAATAATAATAATAGTCTTAACATCTTCATTTAGATACCATAGCATACATTACAATTCAGAAACTTTAATTTTCATTTTCAAATAAAACTATAAAATTTAAAATTCTTTATTACATTAGTCTGCTAGAGAAAAAAAATAGAAATATTAGTTAAATCTGATAGTAAAATATAAATGATATATATGACGCAATCTGCAATCAATCAATCCATCAATCATTCGATTACAAACATTACATCATTGATATGATCACTTGAACAATTTGTTCGATATTTACAGTTATGTCAATGGACATTTTCATAAAATTTATTATACTTTCGCGTTGAAAAGCATTTTTAATAGGCTCCCTCAATAACTAAATACATAATGTATCTAATAAAGAATGCACCATCGATTCATTATATAAGCAATATTTTGCAAAAGGTTATTTATTTTCTATAACTTACATAATTTAGTGGACCAATTTTATAGCTGAGGCTATATATTATGAATTTAACGAGATATTTAAGGATTGTGAATTTTTCATTATTGCCAATTATAAATTTTTAAATAATGTTATGCTTGATTATTATTATTATTATTATTATTATTATTATTATTATTATGGACTATCATAATTCAGTACACGTAATTTATGATCATTATATACTATTTACCCCACTTTGCTTATTATCGTTGAAAATAAAAGTCTTATCCTGTGTATAAAATAATATTTGAAAAGACGTATTTTGAGATATAAGGAGCAGCTGCAGTTATACAATCATATATATGTGTGTGTGTGTGTGTGTGTGTGTGTGTGTGTGTGTGTTCCACGTCGGCAAATTTTTCATGGATTTATCGCTGGGGTGCGTGCATCGAAGAAAAACGAAATATAAAAAGTAAAATAATGATAAAAAGTGGAATAGACAGACCATGGATAGCCTGGATCGGTCCAGCTTGACCACCATACTCCATTGGCAATATTTCTTTGGGCACGTACTGGTAAAGTTTCTCGATATTGCTGTGAACGAATATTCGATTCTTGATCTTCTCCTTCAACAGAGGCTTCACAAAATTAATAATCGTATCAACGAGCGGACTGACGTTTATCACGTGCACCTCTTTCAATTTCACGGGGTAGGCCTCTTGCACGCACACAAGAAATTTCTTCACGAGAGTCGGCGTGAACTTGGAAAAATGCGCGGGTGTAGCTACACTCGCGTCGAGGACGTAAACATCCCCGGCAACACCAACGAGTTCCTCTTTCAATCGAACGTCGCCGATCATCAAGACTAACTTCATTGCCTCGGCGACATTCGGTGTGGGTAAATTCTTATCGACGCCGCTCATTATTATTACACGCCGACCGTTTTTCGTTAGGCCAGGCAGAGGTGGCACGTACCTGAAAAGTCAAGTCGGTCTAAACGTTAGATTTCCTTCAAGCGGGAAGATTTAATTAGATAGTCTACTTTATTAGAACAGCATTTTCTTCTTTTTTTCTTTTTTTTTTTTTCATGGCGTATTTAATTATATGAATTTTCACGAGATTATGTATTAGAATTACGCGTACAATAATTGCGTATTAAAGATAATTATTATAATTTAAATTTAAGCCTAAAAATTAATTTCTTATCTCATTCTTAATGAATGTCGCTTGTAAATCAATTGTAACGTTCTTTTAATTCGTTTATTATCAATATCAACATCAATCAAAAGTAAGGAATTAAATATCCTTCTATTAAATTATCGTTCGCCTTTTTTATTCTTCATTTATTTTCATTTCGTCCTTTAACTAATTATTTAATCTATTAATACATTATTCTAAAACTTCTCCCATATCGTTTCTTCATTAAAGGAAGAAAATCCGAAAACGTTAATATAATTTTATTTAATATGAAAATGCACATATTATATCTTAACTAATTTTAAATAATATTACTAATCAGCATCCTTTTAATTAATTGTACGACATTTGCATACCGAGTTATTTATACTATTATAATGCTCAAATAATATTAAAATTATATCATCGGCTATTATTTAGTTTAATCAGAAATTATAAGCATTAATTTTATTATACATAGGGGCTCATAATAATTATGTTAATTCTGGTTAGACATTGAATATTTAAATATTTACAAAATTCTCTGCTATAAAGCCTTTGGTCTTGATGCTTTTAAATATTTGACAATATATTTATAATAATTTATTTATAATGGTACGTCAGATATAAATTAAATACATCTAATATTCTTAATAGTACATTAAAAAACTACGAGTAATCATTAAATAAAGAATTATATTGTATTTAATGTACTATTAAGAACATTTTTAATCTTTTTCAAAATAATAAGCATATCGAATAGATGAAATATCTAATAAAAATTATCATAATTCTTATTAAATCTGAAAATACCATTATCAAATATTTTTCTATTATGTATTATGATATATATATATATAGAATTATTAAACAAGTTCAGAAAAAAAATGCATTATTACAATTTTAGTTCTATCAATAGAAGAACTTTTGTCTTTTATATAATAAGAGATTTTGTCTCTGACTGTTTTAAATTTGTTAATAAAAAATTATATATAAATGAAATTTAATTTGTACACATTGCTTATAATCTCCTTCATTTCCGGTCTGGTAACGTCACGATTGGAAAAAAATTCTGGAACAAGAGCACGCATTGTAAAATACATGTCTAATTTCTTTTTACATTTTTCAAGAGAAAATTTACATCCACGGAGAAAAGTCATAAGCCGATGATCATCTGAAAACAAAAATATATTAACAATTGGGTAATGAGACTTAAAAATAAAAAATATTGTTAAAAAATTAGTTACACAACAAACAGTTTATACAACAATTATGTATTTGTATATCAAAAATACGAAATATATTATGAATATTCAAATACACTGTTTCGATTATTTTTGATATGGCTTTATTATCATCTAATTTAATGCAATAAATAAAAGTTGTTTGTATTAATAATAAGCTTTAGTAATAATATTTACAAATATATTTTGATATTGTAGCCTTTTTCTTCAAAGATAAACTACTTTCTCGTTCATTTTTATATTGATAAATTGACTTTTATATTCTTCTACATATCTTCTACATAATTCACTATGTAATCTTAATTATGCACAACTCACCGTCAAAATTCGGTAAATGTGGTTGTTTAGAAATCCATTCTTTAATGTACTCTAAATCGTTTTGACGCGTGTCAACATTTTCATTCAACTCCACGCGGATCAGCTTAGACATTTCTTCCGTCGGTTGTATTAAGAGCATCTAAAAGACAAAAAAAAAACAATTATAATAAATAATATTGTAAAAAAATTTTAATCCACATTCATAAACATACAAAGTACTTTCTAAAACCAAGTTATTCTAAATGATATATTATGGTATTTTCTTTAAAGCGTCTTAACATTTATTTAATAGAAAAAATTTAAGCATTTACGAAACTCGTATATATATATATATATACATATATATATATATATATATATATATATATACATATATATACGCAAAAAAGATGACTATTTGTATGTGACATATAGATATAATAAATATATGTCAGTTTGAATCATTATAGAAACATATATATATATATATATATATTTGTTTTAGTTTTATTACAAAATGCAACTAAGTTCAACAGTTTTAGGCCACGTATTTAACTTAGTACATAACTAAATAAAAAGTAAAAGTCTGGATCGATGGATTGTGATTAAATGAAACAAGCATTGTGGATAAAAATATAAAAAAATTGACATTAACAGTGATGGCATAAGGACAATCTTTATGCTTGACCCTGTGCTTACATTATCCAGTAACTACTTATAGACAATTTGGTATTGTCCTTACATAACTTTCATTATTAAGTATTTATTGTTGAGATGGACGAATGCGCTTGATGAAAAACATAAAATCAGATAAATAATAATTCTAACACTCTATCGTAGGTTTTAGTTTTTGAAATTCGAGAATTATTTTTCTTTTCATTTTTTTTTTTTTGGCTCACAAAAAAGTGTCTGTGTAAGACTGCAACGAGTTGGTCCTAAAATCTTTCCGCATTAATTCCATCCTTTCATATGATAATTATTAATAATGCAATAAATTGTAGCAAACATTACAATTTAAACAAGAAATTTTCTCATTTATCCGAGGCCTTGATAATACTTTTTAAAATGTACTTGAAATAAGTCAGACCTTTAATGTACAACTCATTAATTTGTTACTAATTATGACACGACAGAAACCTTGGAAAACTACGATAACTACATTACTTTCTTCAGTCAAGATTATGTGCTACAATAAGTTTTCTTTACAATTGACTGTAAGAAGAGTGCGTGCGAAGAAATTTATTGAATTAATAAGAGAAGAGGTAAATTGTACATTATACATATATACATATATATATATATAACAGACAATAATAAAATGTATTTAATTATTATAAAATGTTATAAATTTTATTACTAATTGTAGGTACTAATTTCGTTTATTGCTAAATATTTTAAGCATTCGCTTCCTGAAAACTGGATCAAGTTCGCTTACATATGAAAATTTTCAAAGTAATATATTCTTAAGATTTTTTTAGTATTTATTTTTTTTTTTTTATTTTACAACTGCATTATAATGAAATGAGAAATGTTTCGCTCGAAACATTACACCTCTATCTTTTAAAAATATTATATATAATATATTTTTATTCTTTATTATTTGAAAATAGAAAAATAATAGTAGCGAACCTTGTAAATGATAACATAAATATTCTCTTTACTCTTAATAAATAAAAATTGAATTTAGCTCTTATAGGGCGTAAGGTGATTAAATTATTTAATTAAATTCTATAAACTTATCGTGTATTTTATAATAGATTTACTTATTTATTTTCTTCATAAAAATAATTGATTAACAATATTGCTATGGATAATTAAATATAAAATATAAACGATTTTAATGTAAACAAAGTACAAATTATATCCATTTGTTCATTATCAGTAGAAAATATAAAGCATCGAATAAAGAAAAAAATACTTAATGTGACTTCCTCCTACACGATTATTTTTATATTTGAAATAAATAACAAATATATTTTATCTAAGAATTATGTTCTGTTTTTTATCATTACGATAATAATGAAATTTATTCCTTATATTATAGCAAAAATAAAATTTTTATACATAAATTCCTATAAAAAACAGCATTCATTAATGCCGAAAGACAAAGCAATGATTTAATCTTAATACCTTTGTTTAAATTATATTTAAAGTTAATAAATATATCGGATAGCTTTTAATGTCCTTATTTACTTGAATAATCAAATATCATCAATGTTTAAAAGAAAAAAATTATATCCATGTTAAATGGAGAGCTACAATAAATTGTATCGTGTTGAATTTTTGACAAAATATAAAATTTTATGGTTAAACAATAGATGAAAGATACATATAGTTTAACATATGCTTATTTATATAGAATTTTATTTATAAGTTAACATAAAAGTAATGTTGCGAGTCCATTTACATTACACTATTTTTAAACAATTCCACCACAAATTACATAAAACATGATTTATATAAAAAAATTGTAATTATATTTAATTTTAATTATATTTAATTGTATTAGTGACAAGTTGCATTTGCAAAAATTCATCTTCTTCACTTTATCTAAAGTATTTACATGACATGACATGGTAGGAGATAATTTGCGTTAAATTTCTATAATAAATTATTTTCATAGATATTTTTGAAATTGATGTATATGTCATATAGCATGTGTTTATTTAAAATTGAATAAACGTGTCAGGGAAAAATATTAAGTGACAGAATAAATTTTTCACAAGATTCATAAGATATATATATATATATATATATATAATACTCTTTATGCTAAAGTTTTTCAATTAACCATTTTTTTGTAAGTTTTGACCTTTTCTTTAGGAATGTGCTACACTTTATTGTTTGTACTTAATTTTTATACGTATATACGGTTATCAATCTTTGGTAAATTAAAAAAATTATTCTAGATGAAGGTAGCATTTCTTTTGAATAAACTAACGCAATAATTAAATGAACAAAAATTTAGAAAGTAATATGAGATTCGAGATTAGTCTCGGAGATAAAGATAATTAATGTTGGCATTTGCCTGACTTTAACTGAATTTTTTTCCACCTTACTTCGCTATGCTACAGAATTTCAACAATTTTACGCATGATGTTGTAAACGCAATATTTAAAGAACGTATACGCAAACATACTAATACACCTGACTGCAAACACAAGAGCGCAAAAATAAATGAAAGTCATATGAAATTGAAGGTTGCATAAGCAGTTTTACCTAGATTACGCCGCATGGACTTTTCGTAAGGATTTAATGCGCCAGCGGTGACCGGAGCGCGGATTCGCCATTGCCACACCATGACTTTCACTTTGACGTCTCGTTGCTGATGCTGCTCTCTTGTTGTTGCTGAGCAACTCGTGAATCAACTTCTTATTCATCTATTCGGTTTTAAATGTTATACACGCCGTATAATCGTGAATGACTTTATTACAAAGGCTGATTTATCCGCGATCTAACGAAAATTGCATCGCATCATTAGATTCTCTGCTTTCTTTTTCATGATTTATGGTTCTGATCGATTTTCTTTTTGGATATGGCTGAAGAAACATCGATACTGAATAGTGAATTTTTACAGTGATTACAATCTCAAGTGATGTTTTCTCTTTTTTCTTTTTTCTTTTTTGTAATTCAGTAATAAGTGGAACGATATTGTTGTAGTTTTTTGGTGAAAATTTCGCCCGCGCGCGCATGTGTGTGTGTGTGTGCGCGTGCGCGTGTGTGTGTGTGCGTGTGTGATTGAAGTAAATACGCAATTGAATCAAAGTTTGCGTAATCCGTTAAAAAAAACAAAAATAAATATAACTTAATTTCCTACGACATTATTTTAGTAGCTAACTTTCACAAAATTATAATAAACGTTTTATTTTGTAATTTCTTATTTACATTTCATTTTATTTACGATTTTTCTAAAAACGCATGTACTTTGATATCTTTCGAGAAAAAATAAATATATCCAACTTATAAATTGAATTAAGCTATTGTTTTCGCAAATAATCTCTAAAAATTGTTATTGTATTTTTTAAGTTATATTTTTTGGTGCAACCGCAACTCTTGTCATTTATATGTCAAATCCATTTGAATTGTTATACCTATGATGAGCTATAAAGGAAACGTTCAATTTCATTTCAAATGAGTTCTATAATTTTCTTTATTCTCCTAACTTCGTAATTCTATGAATTTTTAATGAAATTAGCTCTTGAAACTTTTTATTATCAGAGATAAAAATTATTGTATTGATATCGATGAGCTTATGAAATATTGTTATAAATAAAATTTTGATACGTAATGTAAAAAATATTAAACGATTGTTTCATAAAAAAAAATTTAATTTTAATGCCATGCACTATAGTGTTTATATTTGTAAAAACAATCTTTTTTGCTTACGATGTTAAATAAATTCTTAATTTTTTGTTACCCAAAGAGCATTATCGAAAACAGAAAATATTAATACTTAATAATATTTTATTACAAACATTGTATTATATCATTATTATTAGTACTCTATGGTTATGCTATAATAATTTAATAAATTCTCCCTACTTTCATTGCATTAACGAAAATTGTATTACAATGTTTACATAAATATTTTATAAAATAATTTTCAAAATTTTTGTATGGAGTATTAAGGATAAAATCATATAATTTCATGATAAAAACAATGTAATGCTTGCTAGTTGCTCATTATAGCTGAATATTTAATAATTTAAAGAATTAAATATATTCATAATGACATTTATGTTTACATAATCGATAAATAGGATTAATATTTTCTTTTTGTGAGTAACCTACATACACGACAACCTAAATTTCCAAAGAATTAAATTAAACTCAAGCAAAACACAACTAAGCTTTTAATTTTCTTTAATAGACTAGAATAGAAAAACTATATGTAATTTCTTTTTTTAACTTTGTTATTTCTATCAACGAATAAAGATATAAATTTAAAGAGAAAAAAAGCATGTAAATAGAGATATTAAAAACTGATTTATTATTAAATAATATATATTATATTAAATATAATGGAGTCATAAGGTACGAAAGTATGGATGGATATTTTTATAATTTCATTTAAAATCGTGTTTTATTTTTTCTTTAACGACGGAAGGAACAATAATAGAAATTCAGAGTTTTCTTTCTATTCGGGTCGGTGTTATCAAAAGGATACATACTTTTTATAAGAGTAAAAATCTTTCTCAACTAATTCATGGTAATATCAAATTTAAAATATAATTCCGCCGATATAATATTGCTCAATCATAAATAACAGTAATGATTCGAGAATTCTACTTTTACATCAAGGCGCGCGACCGGACGAATGCACGTACGCGGGCGCGCGCGCGCGCACACACTCACGCACGCACTACTACTATCGCTATTGCTACTGCTAGTATTACTTTACGAGACTCACCTTGGTCGCGCTTGTGATACTTTCGTTTTAGTCGTACGATGTGGACGAACGTGCGGAGAAGAAAATTATGACCAGCCGATACTGTCGCTTCCTTCGTGCGCTTCGGGCCCACGGTGCCTTGGGACTGGTATCGGCGAACTACTGGACCAGCTATCGGCAAATGGAGGAAAAACTTGAAATGGCTTGCTTGGAGACGGTCCTCGAGAGTGGGAGAGCTCGTGGACCGGTTCTTTCTTTATATCTCGGACGCTGTTGAGTGGCTCCCCACTATGGGCCGAGGGGGCCCGAAATGATCGCGTGCGCACTTTGCCAGCGAACTTTCGACTCATTCGCTGAGCGGTATTTGGTCGCTTTTTTCCCCGGGCAACGAGCCGCGTGTCCCGCACTTTGCTTATTCGATAAAAGCTGACTGCTCGCCTCATAATGCAATTGCCGACGAATTGCCAATTAACGTGAGCTTAGCTTGTTCAGTCGTCCTCGAGCCGGGATTTCCCGTAGTCCGTCGAGCCTCGATTCTGGCCGACGATGTCATCCAAGCTGATTTCGCTTTTGATTCTTTTGCGTGCGTATCGCCTAATAAAACCTTGTCTTGCCTCTGGATATTAACTATTTCATTCGCATCTCTTTTGAATTTAACATTTTGAGTCACCTTTTCCTTGCCGCATATCGCAAGTTTAATGTGAAGCACGTGGTACAACAATGCTCACAATAATTCATCGAGTTATTTAAATTAATCTTTAATCTATTCAGCCAAAGCTTTCTGATAATACTTTCGTAAGAGGTAATTGTGCACTAACTTTAAACCTAAACTTATTCATTTTTCTTTCTTTTCTTATTATGCCGATTTATATTACTTTCGCGTAATTTAACAATACAAAATTATAATTTGAATTAAAATTGCAAAAATTGCTTACATTGGTTGCAACTACCGACGCTAAAAGAGCATTCGATTTAATAGATCCGATCTATTAATATCAAACCAATTCACATATAGCTAGTTATCGTTTATACTACGAGGAAGTATCAAAATTAACCTCCCTCCCCTGATCCCCGCCACTCGCCAGGCTATTCTTTTAATAATAGAAATTAAAATTGAAAGGATAATTCGTTAATTTTACTCGAAACATTAGCTATTTTTTATTTCATCGTAAAGTTCATTGATCGTCGACATTACTATAATGGCACTAAGAATAATTAATAATGCTATCTTATTTATGCTTCAAGTAGATTAAATCGTGCAAAATTACTTTTTGAAGACTCTCGATAATTTATCGCTTCGACAAAAATAAGTAATTTATATTATTTTCAAAATTCTGTTTACTCTGACTGTATTATCACATTCTTTTATACATGAAAAGAATATTAAAATTCCACTGTATTTGAGAATTTCATAGTGGAATGGCCTCTCATATAAAAAGATGCATTTTATTATAATTAGCATAAATTATAAAATTTATTTGCGTGTATTGGATTTTTATCATATGAATTCAAATATTTTGTATGTTGAGGAGGCCAGTTGAGGAAATGAATATTTCATTAAATTCATGGCCATGAAAGTGAGTAGGTGGACCATAAATATAACGTAAATGAATTCGTGTATTGTTTGTATTTAGTCGCTGGACCAACGTTCAAATGAAATTTAATTATGCTTAATTAACTAAGCGTAATTCTTTGCGATAATATCAGTAAAATTTATGTACGTAAAAGAAAATTCATACAAATTAGCTAGTAATATAAAATAATAAAAATTTCGTCGAATAGACACATTATCTAGAATAATCAGAATATAATATCTCTCGTTTCGTAGTTAGAGAAAGCATTTTAATTGTACATATACAAACAAGTTTTAAAATACTGAAAACTATAATAAAAAAAAAGTACTAAATTTACAAATAATAATTCCAATGAATTACAAAATGTAAAAATTTCTAAGATCTGTAAAAATTTATTAGGACGGCTTCATATATAATAAAATACTAAAACATGTTTAAAAAATTTACAAACAAGACTTATTTAGCTATCGAAATTTTAAGTATATGGAATATCTTTCTATTTTTTTCAGATTCTGACAATGTATATATATATATCACAGTATATCCTCGGTAAGTAATGATAAAATATAAATAAAATGAAATATATAAGTTGTTTATAGAAAACAAGACTTTTTATAATATACATATTAATCTATTTTATTAATAATTTAAATATATCGTATAATTCTAACTGTTTTAGGATTTAAGTGTTACAAGGTATAACATTATTATTTTAACATTATTATTTAAATAAATTTAAGATATTCCAAAGAAGGAACGTAAACTTTTTACTTTTCCGAGTGTATGCGAATTAAATATATCTCTAACGAGGAGACTTACAATTCAGTATTCTAGAATATATAGAAATATTTCAATTTTTTAAAAACAAGAAGAGACTCAAGAACTTTGACGGATATCAGAGTTGAAGAATTGTAAAGGATATCCGAATCCACATCTTTTAGTATTGAATAATAGCAGTGAAATAGTATATAATTTAATAATAATTCCTTGTGTTTCAATGTATTTTTACTTTTATTTCGATCTTATTGTTATAGTTACTAAATTATTATTGAATAAAATTATTATTTAACGTACTTAGGTGTTTACTTACTATACTTTTACTTACTACCTTCAACAACGGATAAAAAAATTTAATTTCTTCATACATAATTAAATGTATATCTCTAAGTATAATCGTGTGTTTGTTGACATATCAACATCTTTTTCTCTCTATATAATTGATAGTAATAATAAATAATAAATAATAAATTAATGGTGATTATTATGTAGAAACGTTGATGTCATGCATAATAAATTTATATAGAAAAATGAATAAGCTCAATTAATTTGCATTAAATTTTATTGAAATAAATTATTTTAATACTATACACACTATTTTACGGCATATACATATAGAAATTTTATTAAATATATGAATTACATGAATTATATAAATTTACAAATTTGCATATGCAAAATTAATTATACTCGTTATTTCCACCATAAATTTCCAACTATAGAGGAATATTTCAGCTACCGAATGTGCAACGTAGACAAACAAACTTTTTCAGATAATTAATATTTATTCTATTTAATGTAATTTCATTTTTATGTTTTTCACATTCATCCATAAATTTAAATTCCATACGTACAAATGATTTTCTTAATTAGATAGCTTAATCATTATATTTATAAAATATTGAATTGTTCGATAGGGAAACGGGAAAATATAGTCTACACTGCATATTTGTAGCCAAGCATTATTACCAGAAAAATTATGGTCAATTTTTCTTTTCTATAGCGAACGATAAATTGATAATTTTTTTGTACGTGCCCAGAATAAAACATCATGTATCACTATTATTATTACAGTTTTTTTTTATCATCAATATATATAATGTAAGTAGGTGCAAATGTGCGTCTTGGAACATTCCGCTGACTCTGCATGCGCAGATTGCGAAAGAACATTGAATTTACGAACCATATATATAAATATAAAGTGCCTCTCTCCGATTGCCACAATTTTAAATGTAAAATACATGCATATTTATTAATTACAAGACAATATTGTATTTCAATATACTCGTCCAATATCGAAGAATGGCTCTACTAGTGCGAACATTTAATTGCAATATTTGGAATGGGTATTTAAAATAAAATTTCTAAATGAAAAATCCAAAGTTACCAGAAGCATTAGTTTTACGAAACTGTTAATTTCTTAGGAATGAGTTGTAGAAAATTAATTAATTCATTCATTGTTTTACTTCTATTTGCATTTTTATTTATTGATTTAATAATTATATATATATAGCAGATTCATAAGAGAAAATAATAATATAATAATAATTTGTAAATTGTGCACCGGGGATTTTTAAAGTCAACATTATAGAATTTTATTTCATTTTCTTTTCTAGAAAATGTACAAATGTTTGAGAAAGTATTCATAGTTTTAATAGCTAAAATTCACTATAACATAATACGTACATAATTTATTATACATAGATATTTACATTAGGTAAGAGTGTAACTTCTGGAACGTAGAATAATTTAACTGAAAATATAATACCACATAAATGAAAATTTTTAGTAAATTCCTCTCTCCTTTATCATTTTTCAAGACATTGCAAATAAGGCACCTAGATAGCTTATTTTTTTATCAAGTATATTAAGTTATATTATATATTATTTATTTCTCATATATATATATATATATATATATATATATATATATATATATAAATTAATAATATATTAAGTAAAATAAATAATATTACTGTACAAGGATAGTAATGAACAAATTAGAAAATCGTTAAAAAAATATTTACACCAAGTAATTTTTATCAGAAAAAATTTTCAAAAATTTACTATCAAATATTTAAAACGCATAATTCAATAAAGAAAATATTTATATTAAATTCGAATATTGTAATGCTATAGTACGTTAAATAATTTCAATATATAATTCATGATATAGCCCATTAATAATAGTCATAAGATAGCTAAATAACATAAATACCAAGTATAGATCTATTTGTTAAGTTGATCGGATAATGGATAAATTCTAATAATGTACATTACTATTTATCGATATGAATTGTAAAACCCATGTACATGAAATAAAACGTAGGGGTAAAACTAAAAACAACAAAATTCCTAATGAATATTGAATTTACATAATCAAATTAACCTGCATTAAAATTTAAATAAAAAACACTAATATATTTTTAATTGTTATTAAATATTTAATTGTTAATTGTATTAATTATTATAAGTTCAATTATTTTAGACAATTTCATATAGAATTATGATTAACAATATATATATATATATATATATATATATATTGTGTAATGTAAAATTAAAATTTTAATGTATAAATTGTTATAATTGTTAAAATTTCAGCAGTGATAAGAGTAGAGTAGGAGGTGAGTCGATGGCAAGTGTTGGTTGTCGCATCATTTCCCATTTTTCTTTCAATGACAATGTTAGGCGGTATATCTATTATATTCAAAAATGTATTCTGAAATAATTGCTCAGTATTAGATGAGAATATCTTTAAATTACTTATATTGAAACTTTATATTTACATTTTTCTCCGTAGCATTAATTGCAATGATTTTTTTTTCATGAAGTTTCTATAAAATAAATTATTTGGTTAACCATAATGCACTACATACGTATGAATAATATTCATAATAAACATTAAGCAGAACATTTCTAACTTTATAATTTACTTATTATGTGGATGTAATATTTCGAATATTTTTAACTTAATTATGTAGTACAAGATAATATATAAAAAATATAAGGTTTTAATTTTAAATTACCTCGACTTCAGAATCTTTTTCCTTTGAATTGTACAATAAGATTGATTTCTGAAAAATTGTAATTGTAAATCAAAATATTTTACTCATAAATAATAATTAGAAAAATATACGAAAATTATATTATATGAAATGTTAATATAGAATTAAACATATATATATATGTTTCGATATTTTTTTTGTTTTTAAAATACATTTTTCGACGCTAAAATAAACATATTATAAAGCATCTTACTTAAATTATGTATAAATTGAATAAAATTCATTATTCAATGCTAAATAATCAAATTATTGTTATTGATAATTGTTTACGTGCGTATAATAATTAAATAATTAAAAATAATTAAACGTTATCAAAATTTAATAACAGTGTATGCAATAAGGGTAGCGAAAAATTTACAATGTGCATATATGATGTTTTTTCATATTATTTTTATTTATATTTTTTTTGTAATTGATAATAACGCATGAAATAACTTTTAATGAATTATGCTAATTGTCTGACAATTTTGTTATTGAATGATTTATATAAATCGAAAAATCAATATCTATTCCTACATTAAATGAATACTATCTATCCAAGTTCTAAACTTCTATCTCCGATCGAAATGGAAGCTAAAACATATTATGCACGAACATTAAGTCAATCTGATCTTTACAATTGTAAATTATATGAAAGAATTTGTAATGTTTTAATAACTTAATTACAAGAATTCGATAGTACTTCATTCAAAATATTGTTCTGCAAACTCACTTCTTCAACTTTGTTATCTATTTGATCATCGTTCCTGAGGAATCGTTCGCGTGGTTCATCCATTTCGTCGTCCGTGATGATTGATCCGTTGATCGCTGGTTGTTGGACATTGAATGGGGGAAAGTGCGGAATTAAGTGGAACTGACCACAGTTACTTGTCGAGCCATGACAATCCTTGTTATCGATAAGAGTGCGTATGAAGCTTGGCAATTCATATAGTGTCTGAATGTCAATATCGTCGAATGATCGCAAAATGGGTCCTCGAGCGAAAAGTCGCACCGCCTTACTCTTATCACGTGGACAGGTACTCGTCACGAACGTCAGAGTATTCTTCGACTGGACCTTTGATCATCCGTAATCATAAAAATATTCTGTTGTTATAGCTTATTTGACATTCCAGTATTATCGATAATAAACATTATTTAACAATATTTGACAAAATATTATTTTGTATAAGAAATATTAAATTTGAAATATGTGCTGTTGCTATCAATGTAAAGGAAGTATAAAATTTATTCTTTCGCCGATCTGAACACAAATACAAATTAAAACAATTTTTAATTAAATTAAATTATTAAAAGTCCATGCAACTTATCCTACCACTGCGAAGGAAAAATTAATTAGGCGATTATCTTTCTGTTAGAATATTGGAATTGTTGTTAAATTGTTATCGATATTAAATTGATAAGTCGATTGTGGATAACTAATACGTGATAACCTTCCGCCAAAGGAAAATGGCGTAGTTACGCAAATGTTGGGAAAAAGGAGTCTTGTTTATTGTTCTTTCGAAGCTTTCATTTTCCGTAGAAAAGATACATTTAAGGCCCCGCGGTCCGTTTAGATTAATTTTATCATTTACTTACGTGACAATATATAGATAATAATTTTTAATTAATTAAAAATAATTAAACGTTATCAAAACTTAATAACAGAGTATGCAATAAGGATAGCGAAAAATTTACAATGTGCATATATGATGTTTTTTTATATATTAATTTAATTAATATAATAAAAGTTAAGTTGTATTAAGTTACGTTTAATTAATTTAATGATTAAATATAATAATTGTATGATTGGTAGAAAATTTTATGCGATAAAACAGTTTAGCTAAGTTGAGTTCGAAAAAAAATTATCTGCAAAATTAAATTCCTGTTTTGTGCATCAAGAGAATGTGTATATAAATTTTGACAAATATAAAGACAAAAAATTACGCAACTGACTTTTCATCGAACTAAGCAAACAGAAAAATTGTTGATTGAAGTAATGAAGAATTGTTAATGGAAGATATCATTTTAAATATATTGGAACGATCGGTACATATACATGTAATGTTATAAAATAATTATGTACAAATATGTTTATTATATTTGGTAAATATCAATTTTAAAAACAATAAAATAATGTTTATCAACATCATTTGAGGATTTATGAGGACTTATTACATGCATTTTATACGTTTTATAACTTTAAAGTAAATTTGAAATTACTCTTTGTACACTTTATACAGTTATTTGTTATTATGCTTATGATTATTGTAAATTATATTCTAATATATTAATAAATTAAGCTGTATTTCATGAAAATTATGAAAATTAATATTTAATTAGTAATTAAGAACTAATTAGCAATTTAATATTAATTGATTTTTTTTCTTCTAAGGTAAGCTACATTGTCATTGAGAAAGCAATTATAAAAGGGCATTTAAAAAAAATCGTCTTCATAACTTACGAAATTACGAAATAGTTCAAAAATGTCGTTAAATTCTTCAGCGTTCATCGTAATTACGAGTACATAACCATTTTCATTAGGTAACATCGTCAACTCCTCGAAAATACGAGAGGCTAATTCGAGGAATAGGTAGTTACGCTGCTGTTTTGAATTGCTATAATTTTTCAAGTTGCTGAGGTTTTTGAAAAATGCGCTTTTCAATTTCTTTAAAATATCCTTTATCTTCTTAAATTTTTTTATTTGACTCTTATCATCCGGCGTATATCGATCCATTTCATCTGCTAAATAAAATTTTGAATCATATAAAATTTATTAATCATAATGTATTTTGAAAATATTTTTAATATTTTATTAGATGCGTATGTGCTTGTGCAGAAAAATGATAAAATCTTATAAAGTTTACGAGCTCGGCACACATTATCGACAAAGTTTTTATATTTCAAAAAACGATTAAACGTTTTGAAAGTGTACATTGCGTTCATTAAATATAATAATTAGAACACGTGGAATTCTCAAAAATATTCAATTGCAAAATTCTAGTTTTTTTCGTTTTATTTAATAAATTTCATAATTAACTTCTTGTTCAATAATTTATCTATCGTGCTAATCTAATTATACAAAAATTCATTCAAGAAAATTATAATTACATAGATACTTTAGAAGAATTTTTATTCAAATGATAAATCAATAAATAAGAATTTTATTAACTAAAATCTTGCCAATTTATATATGTATGAAAATACAAATGTATTCTTACATTTATATTTCATACAAAAGATTATGCAATGTTTTGTTAGATGTACTTACATAAAAAACATATACATAACTTGGAAAATTATATGTAAAACTTAAAACTTATATAATAATTAAAAATTCGTTACTCAAACAAATCTAACGTATTTTACATAGAAATTATATTAAATTATTTATCTAAACTTATAAGATAAACAATTAAAACCTTGATTTCAATTTACTTGAATAATTTTCTTGCCAAAATTTTTTCCAACTATTTATATGTTTTTCAAATTCCATTTCTGTATTCTGCACATCAATATCATCTACTTTATATAAAGAACCTATGAAAATAAAAAATACGCGTAAATTTTTTTTTTTTTTTTTTTTTTATCCATTCTTTCAGAATGTTCGTAAGAATTTTCATACTGGTGGTCATTTTTTTTATATGCTGTGCCCAGGATAAAAGTGAGACAATATTTGATCCAAATAATGCCTCGCAATCACAATCTTCATCTTTATCAGAAAATTCAAATTCGAATGGATTCTTAGGGCAGCTCTAAGGTATGTTTGTACAAAAAATAAAAAAAAAAATGTTTTAATATTTCGTCCTACACTTAATTAACATCAGTAAATTGTCAATATTATTTTTAAATTATGATAGAACCTGTAAAAGTCCTTGAAATGAAAATGACCGTAAAGTTTCAAAATTAAGTTTTAGGAAATTTTTTCTTTCATCTAATTTGTTAATGAGTAGTAAAATGACGTTTAGGGGTCCATATTCGATCTTCTTGTGTATATTTTTTTCGTTATTATTTCCTTGTTCATCCAAGTTCAGCTGCGATTCAGCAAGTATTTTTGTAATGAAATTTGTGTCATTTTCGTAGTTTCTTTGAACATAATAAAATAATTCTTGTAAGAAAATAAAATTAGAATAATATGAGTAGTACGTTAAGTAATATTAATTTAATGTATATAAAAATTATATTGACATAAAATTCGTGAAAAACTATTATCTACCTACCCCCCTCGTTACTTACAATTGTTTAATTTAAGTTATCTATTGAGCTCGTATATAGTTGAAAATTAATGTAAATCAATAAATGATGCATATGAAATTAGAACGTGCCGAGTAAAAAAGTTTCAATATTATTAAAAATAATTTAGATAATTATGAAAAGATTGTTCCAATAGAATATATTGATGTATTATTCAATGAATTTATACAAATATTTATTTTTATTTTTTTTTTTTTTTTTATTTTTTTCGATAAAAGAAAGCTCTAACCTTCTTACATTCAACAAATTTTTACTATTTGTGATGTTTTTTGTATCTAATAATATCTCATTTTCTGAAGTTTTTATTTTGTCATTAGTTACTTCTGCTTCAACATCCTTCATCGATATTTTCTTTAATGCTTCTGGCGCTTGATTTGTTTCCGTGACGGTCCTCCATTCTGAAAATTCTGTTAAATATAATTCATTAGAAGGTATGTTGAAAGGGAATACTCGATTGTCAAATATAAAATAATAATTGTGTTAGCGAAAGATAAAATGTCATTTACCTGTACGATTTGTTGACAAACCAAAGCTCATCGATATTATACATAATGAACTTACAAAAATCGAAATTCTATTTCGTTTCATTTTATATTATATAAAATCCTAACAAAATTATTATTTATTATTGTTAATTTCTGTTTAATTAAATTTTTATTGATGAAGAAATTACAGCAACGTTATATTATTTATGCATAAATTATTATATTTAAATGGCGTAGAAAATTGTACGATGCTTAGCAACGGAAAACAAAAAAAGCATAAAAAAATTTTAAATTTTTTTTTTTTTTTTTTTTTTTTTTTTAGGAATAATTTTAATGTTAATGGATTTGGTATAAAAACGCATTAAAAGTACAAACTCCATATTATGGTCATCGACAATGCTACAAACATACGAATGAATACATTACATCGTTCATTTGGTCGTTCTTTATTGTTTTGAAATTTCTCTTTACTTCATGAAGAAATGAATTATTAAAGAAACACTTATTAAATATATCGATTAAGCGCCGTGTAATCAATTGAAATTTAGGGCAAACTAATTGGTATGCTCGTTAGTATGCCAAATTTAATTATTGACCAAAATTTCAGAGGCTCTAATAGTTCAAATATATCGATATGATTATGAGTTATTTGCGTCTAAAGAAAGTAATTCCTTTCAAATTATATATGAATTGATATGAAACTGATATTAAATGATATTGATCAATTATATAACTATGAAATAATTATATGTTGAAGAACGTTATTTCTTATATAATCGATAACGACAATAATTTTTATTTGTGACAAAAAGAAACTAAATCTATCGTATCAATTTATTATAATTATTTGACGAATTTAAAGATTTTCGATTGCATCGTTATATTTATTTATTATAAACATTCATTCACATGATTGATTAGTCAATATTTTATATAGGAAAAAGTATTAATTATAATTATCAATATTTGTGCTTTAATTTAAATATTCTTTGATTTAATAGTAAAATACGAAAAGAATTAATGTGCATTGAATTTCATATATTTTTAATTTTTTTTTCATTATAAATTTTTAATAAAAAAAATGTTTGCATTTAGTACTACAATTTAGATCATTATTTTCTAATAATTTTTGGGTTATTACATTATTGCATTACATTATTACAGATGTATTATTTTATTTTTATAGTTTCGGTACCTAAAAAAAGCTCTTGTCATTAACTGATTAAAAATTAAGATTATCGTATTGTTATTTATCCGTTTGCAGAGACATACAAATAATTGATTATACCAATTTCTTCATTAAACTAAATTTTTACAATATTTATTATTATTTATTTACGAAATGCTTGGTGAGATAATGCCAAATTATCATTAATATCTCTGTTCTTAAATTACGGACAAAGAATACGAAATTCACAATGTAAAAGGTAATTAAGAAGTTGTTATTCAGCAAGGAACCATTAAAAATTAGGTAATGATAATTAGTAATAAAAGAGAATAGGAGTTTTAATGGAAGATCGATATTTATGAATTATTCCTAATGAACAAGTCCTTCCTTCATTTACGATAAAAGTATACAAATTAAAAAAAAATTACATCAGACATATTAATATTTTGAAAGTCTTAAAATGCGAATGTATTAAAAAATAAAGTTTTTATTTAACATAACTACATTTTAATGAAATAAATAGAATTAATTTTCCATATGAGCTTTCAATACAAGAATAATTTTTCAAAGACGCTAACAATATTTAAAAAATCTATCTATCATTATTTAAATAATAACACATATTCGATTATTAAGAATATTAATTTTTAATTGACTAATGTCTATATGTATGAATGTTTATAAGCTAGAAATTTATGAAATAAAATAGGAATAATAATCGTATTTCGAGAATCGCATTTACATATGTAAAGTGTTCGCTTGGAGATATTGAAGTCGGATATTTAGACGTTATTTTTAAAATAACCTAACCAGTCACTTCTACAACACAAATTAGCCTTCAGAATTTCAAAGATTTAATTTCTTAATATAAATAATAGTATAATAAAAGCTTTGTATAAGAAAATTTCAGCCAAATTGCAAGCTATATGGGACAAAGTGAATCATTTAATATTTTGGAAATATGATTGGAATTTATGTAATGAATGGAGCTAAATGCCCACACTTTCCATTTCATTATTGTTACTACATGGATCCCCGAGCATGGAGGGCTGATCGTTTAATTCTCGCAAGTTGAAAATCGTTTAAAGTCACGCCGTAACGTAACCGTTAGCGGTGCATCATCGATATTTCCTTAGTTAGAAAATGCGAGGACAACTCTTGTCGATTAACCAATGGAACTATTCTTTTAATAATCTTCTTATCATTCGTCGCCTCCGCCTCTGCCGGTCTTCATAGAGCGCCGTGGCAATCATCCGGCTACCCCTAGCCACGCAAACAATAAACAATAAATAGGGGCGAGAAACCGAGCCGAGCGGACATAGAGGGCCTGGAATTTTCGTAACCGCAGCCACAGAGACATCGATATCCATAATAAAACGCAACGGGAATTAAAAGACAATTAATAATGAGGGAGGCTCTTAAGGGTAGGGAGAGGCTCGCCAAAGCCTAATGGAAAATCGTCGGCACTCGGTGTCTTTCGAGTCCTCCTCCTCCTCACCCTCTTCACCGTCCACCTCCTACTCCATCCTTCCCCAACCATACGCCCCACCCCCTCCCCCTCCCACCGCCACCACCGCCAAACAAACAAACAAATGAGCGCACCCACGCACACAGATAAACACGAAGAGTGAGATAGAGAGTGAGATAGAGATAGAGAGAGAGAGAGAGAGAGAGAGAGAGAGAGAGAGAGAGAAAGAGAGAGAGAGAGAGACACGCACGCACACAGACTCGCCGTTGCTCCTGAATAATTGAGCGACGCGGGGAGCGACGCGGTTGCCGGTTCCGCGGCGACCATTGGTCCACGTTTGATTCGGCAACGCATGCACGGCGCACCGTCCCACTGGGCGGCGGAAGGGCGAGAGTGGAGGCGCCGCAGGTGTGTGACCGTGAGTGACCGCGCGCGTGCGGTCGGGGATGCTATGCTCGGGGGAACGACGGCGATAGTAGTGCTCGGCGTGCCGTGAGTGCAGTGCTCCAGCCGATTGCAGGCGACTCGCGCGTGCTCCCGGGCGTTAAGGACGCGCTGCGTTCTCGCTTCTCACTTGCACGCCGTCGCTCTCTCTCTCTCTATCTCTCTCTCTCTCTCCAGGATTTCAAGGTAGGCCAGAGGAGCTTTGCGCCCGCCGATCGTCGGCTCGATCTTCGCTCCCTTAGGGAACGACCTTGGGCGGGGAATTTCGGTGCTGCACCCCGTTCTTAATAAGATGATGGCGAATGAGGATGATGTGATGTGACGCCGGTGTGGATGATTGAGGAGGACGCGCTCGCGATCGGGGTTGCGCTGCCAAATGCTCCTGCTTCTGTCACATTCAAGCGATTACTTTGATAATTATGCGAATTGCGCTTGTAATTCGTGTGGATTTTTTAGGCTCATCGGGACTACCTTTAGGGCTTTATTGTTTGAAAAGAATTTCGAGAGCTTCGACAGTTATTTCCTTTATTTATAGTTTGGTAAGACACGGGAGAAGGAAGAAAGCGGCCCATTAAGTATTATTATCGTGGGTACATTTTTCTTTACAGTTCAATGCTATAATCATGAATATATTATAAATGCTATAAGGATAATATTCCATAATTCTGTCTATTACGGGATAGCATAAAGAAATAATTAAGCGAATTTAATATTGCAGAGAGGAGAATTTTATGTAAATTACATTTAATTTGTATAACTAACTCAATCATCGCGCCTCGCCGTGCCCTTCCGTTTAATATTCTGGCATTTTGGAGAAATATTATAATGAAAATCTTAATAGCTCATAGAATTCCCTATTTTCTCGATTATTATACATTGTTATTATTCTTATTAATCGCGCAATACACAAGCCTTGGATTTTTATTAAAATGTCACAACAGAAATTCATATGCTCCGTTACATTAAACTTTAAATTTTTGCATTCGATCGTTCTAAGCAATGACATATGTAATTTAAATGTAATTGAACTTGCTTATATCCCTGAGTCGATCAAGGACTGTGGCATAAGCCGTCAAAGGTTAAATATTTTCTTGCTCAGAATTTGAAATAAAATTCTTCAAAGTCTCGACCAATGAAAAGGACATTAAACACGAAAAAACGAATTTATTCCCTATACAATTAGCCGCATCATTAGTTTTGATTTTTTTTTTTTAATTTTTTTTTTTTTTTTTTTTTTTTTTTTGATGTATTTTGATTACTTTATGAGCGTTAAAAGTACTTTTCCACGTGTTCGTACACATAAATGCATCGATTAAAACTAATTATTCAATATCGTGGTATAAACTTTCATAAGCGACTTGATGCGACTAGTGCTACTTTCAAAGCATAATTTTCAATTGTCGTATACTCGATTTGAACTAATGTTATTGCAGTCGATGATATTTCAGATCCCACGACGATTGCTATTATATCAACAGTCACCCCGTAAAGCTTTATGTCATTCAATCGGCATTGTCATACGATTTATATAATAATACAGTACACAAAACTATAATATTATTATATAATTAGAGAATATATATATATATATATATATATATATATGATCATATATATGATTAAAAAAAGAAAGCAAGAAAATCATGGAAAATGTATTTTACAATTATAATAATCTCCTTACGTAGGAAGAACTTACCAGGGTGCTTATTACATTTTCTAATTCTAATAATAGTTATGTTGACAAATTTCAAATTTTCTTAAGGGATTAAACCAAAGAAAATAATCAATCGAAATGGCTTTTCAGATTTCTATCAATCGTTAAATAATATATCATTATGTAACTTATAATTAAAATATTTTACATTTAAACATTCTATTGTCGAACATAAGGAGATGAAAGTTAATTCAGAATTGAGAATAAATCAACCAGTAGATATAATATTTTCCATGCCTGATAATGCTTTACATTTCGATTTCCTAAAAATTTTACGAATAAGCAAATCCTTCCATTTAATAACGTTTATTACCATTACGGTGATAATTGTAATTTTTCCGGCTATCATTCATAATACATTATTGATAATAGACAATTCGTAAAGTAACTTATCCAATAAGATCTCATTGAAAATAATTGAAAAATTCAATTACATTATAATAGTTTTTTTACAAAGTTCTATGGTTCACGTTACTTTATCATTATCTCACATTATTATCAATATATAGAGTTCTAATGCTTATTGCCTACTCGTTTTTCTTGCGGTAAGTAATTTCTTTCTACAATGTATATAACAAATTCTGATTAATCCAGATTTTTGCAATATTCCAGATTATCAATTAATTCGTAATAAGGTATTTTTAATGCAGATTACATCAAAAGTTTATGAATATACAACATAAAAAATGGATTTGAGCTTGCATTTACATACAAACAACAATATGTTTATATTTGCTTTTAATCTTTGAATAAAATTATTATTAATATAAGGAACATGTTTTATGATATACATGAAATTTCGAGAAAATATATTTGATAAAAGACTAAAATACTATTCTTACGTAAAAGTTTACGAAATACTTAATTAATAATTTATTACTTCAATGATTCATTTGTATAAAGAAAAAAATTTCATTAAATTTCAGAAAATTCTTAATAATCGAATAACTAGTCGACTAGATTTCACTAACGTTAATTTATAAATATTTGTAAATATACTAAAATCTATTATAATCTATTATTTTCAAATATATATTTGTAATAAATTATAATTATTTTCTATTTAATGTGAAAAATCAATATTTTAATAAAAACGGAATAATTTTTCTAAAAACCTCGGAATACCTAATACTAAATAATATAACTCTAAATTGCTTTAATTGTGTTCATGGTAGCTTTACTCTCTAGTATAGAAATAATAATTTTTTTTAATGCGGTATCTATGCGCATAATATATCGAAGAAAAATAAAGAAATAAGAAACTGTACAAAAGTAAAATTATAATTTACCGCACTTACTACTTTCTTATTGAATATTTGATATATACTCATATGTACGTATTTATGTATGTATATATATGTATATATATATATATATATATATATGATTGAATTAATATAAACTAGTATTCGGTAATTCAGTGATAATTGAAAATTTTTCGTGTAACCGCCTTTCAATGTTGCTATTGCATTTTCGTGTTTTTATTTTTACGCAGATGATGAAAGTAAAGCAACAGGGTCTCGTGGCAGACCTCATGCCCAATATCAGGCTGATGCAGAGTGTCGGACATTTTCTCTTTAATTACTACAGCGAAGGAAAGAAGTTTCCTCATAAGATTTATTGTGTCGTAAGTATTGCCTCGTATGTTGGCTTTCTTGTAACGAAAAATATCAACAGCTTCGTCACGTGAGTCGATGTCGTATGAGTCGATGATAGCAAATACATTAAATTAGCAGAGCATCGAAAGAGTATTTTAATAAAGATGATTTTCCCATGACTCGTAGGTGACGCTTCTTCTGATATTGGCGCAATACAGTTTAATGGGCGTAAACCTCATGATGGAAAGTGACGATGTAGATGACCTCACGGCCAATACAATCACAATGCTCTTCTTCGTTCATCCAGTTGTCAAAGTCATCTATTTCCCAATACGGAGTAAGATGTTCTATAAAACTTTAGCCATCTGGAATAATCCCAACAGTCATCCGCTTTTCGCCGAGAGCAACGCCCGCTATCATTCCCTCGCTATCACCAAGATGAGACGGCTGCTATTTTGCGTCGCAGCGGCGACTGTATTCTCAGTCATCTCCTGGACGGGTATTACCTTCATGGATGAGTCAGTAAAAAGGATCATTGACCCCGAGACCAATGAAACGACAATTACTCCAGTTAGTTTCGTCGTCATATCAGTCATTGTTAAATTACAATTTTGAAACACTTCTCTACTTTTACAAAAGCAGTATTATTGCAGGAAGACTCTAGGAATTTGTAAAAATAATTGCCCAAAAAGAATTAAAAATCATAAGATGCTCCGATAATTATCGATCAAGTTTCATTGACAGATCTATAATTCGATGAGACTTTCGGATAAACATTACCTCAATGCCATTACTCAAAGAGTATTATCATAATAAGTAAATTTCCTTAATAAATCGAGTTCGACCGCTTCTATTGTATCATTTTGACCATTAATGCGTAACTAAATCTACACATTCACCTCGTAATGTTTATAATAATAATGATACTAATGACAATGACGCGAGCTTGTTTATTCGACTTTGTATGTAAACCTAAGGCAGACGAGAGGCGAACTGAATATTTGGCCGATTTTCCTAATTTAGATTCCAAGACTGATGATACGTACGTTCTATCCGTGGAATGCAATGAGCGGCGCAGGTCACGTTTTCTCTCTCTTCTACCAGTTCTATTATCTAGCCATTGTAATGGCCATCTCAAACTCCCTCGATGTGCTCTTCTGCTCTTGGCTTCTCTTCGCCTGCGAGCAACTTCAGCATCTCAAAGCGATCATGAAACCACTTATGGAACTTAGTGCCACCCTCGATACCGTCGTACCAAACAGCGGTGAACTCTTCAAGGTATACACATCGATTCTTTATCTTTGTCATTATTTTGTTGTTGTTGTTGTTTTTTTTTTTTTTTTTTTTTTTTTTTTTTTTTTTTTTTTTTTTTAAATCAAACGCAATATAAAGTACCTTGTGCTTAATATTTTCTTACATAAGGATTTTTCCTTTTCACTACATTTCAAGCGAATTCTCTGAAAAATTCCATTTATGCGGATGCATAAATTATTTTTATATTTGAAAAATGTCGAATGTATAGTGTGCGGTATGAAATAAATGGTCTTACGTGGATAAAATTAACAACGTAAAAATTTGTTCAAATAAATTATAACCATTTGACAAGCTACTTTAGCGTGGCCTTAATTTTTATAAAATAAATTGTTGTTTTATGCTCCGCCGATTGGATTTCCAAATAAAATAGCATATATCGTGGCAAATCATTCGTAAAGTCAAATCATGAATAACGTATATATTTATTTATAATAGCGTAAGTATGGTCATAGAATTTGTAAAATGTTGAATAGAATGTAGAGATAGAATTGAAAGACGAATTATTATCAACGAATTCGTTCGATGTATGTTTTATTTGTTACCACAACATTAAATTAAACAATTTTGTAAAGGTGTTACAAGAAGATAATTAACAATCTCATAAATTCAATAATTTCTCACGAATGGCTTCTTTTAATTTTATAAATATCATGTTACTTTAATAGTATTTCTATGAATAGGCGTATAAAAGTTATTAGATTTGACGAACCGAAAAGACTTATAAAAACCATGAAACGAATACTCGACCACTTAAATGAAAAATCAATGTTTTTACGAACTTTAAAAAATTTCTTATTAATCCTTTTTTTTGTTTATATTTTATATTTGATAATATTTATTGGAATTTATCGAAGCATTCTTCTCAACAATTTTTATTATATTTTGTTTATAGATTTTTGCTTCTCTTACTCACTTACTCATTTCAATGGACTTTACAATGCTATCTATTTATAAAATACATTTATAAAATATATATTTATAAACTATTCTACATTCGATATATTGTTATTAAAATTCTTATACTAAGAAAATTCGTTAGCTTAGAATAGCTTTTGTTTTTTTTTTTTAAATTGACATTCATATTGTATAATAATTAGTAGTATTTTTTGTCCGTTTAAAGTCTTATAAACATAATAATCATCAGTTAGTCTAGTAAGAATACTTAACAATCAAAATATTATTTATCATTATAATACGAAATTTATTAAAGTCTCTTAAACAATCAAGCAAATCATCCAATCATCTATCAAATATTATATTATCTTTTCTAATTCAAACTAATTTCTAATTTAAACTGAAATTCTTTTATACTCCAAATGCATTTATAACGCCGAACGAATATATAACTAATTAAGCATTAGAAATATTTAGCAATCGAGCATGCAAAATTAAACGCATTACCAAATGAGATAACTAACAGCATAACGTACTTACTGCATTGTGCATCGTTCAACTAATCCCACTCGATAGCTTTAAATTTTCCGTATTCTATTCATTCAATATTTTCTCCTTCTTTTCATTCGCCACGCCAAAGATGTTTTTTTATACCCAATGTCACGCATTTACGCCAATGAATTGCCAATATTAAATATCGTATAAATTTACACGTAATAACGGTAACATACATATTAAATATTGCACCCCGTAAGTCATATCTTTTATCCCCATATCGCTCTTAAAGATAACATTGACTAGTTAGGATGGTACAGCACTTCGTTGCTGGCAGCTGATGGATCCTTATCTGCATTCAACTCGAGTCTTTTTCATTTGCAAAAATAGGCTGGCAGTGCCGATCATTTAAGGGACACCCAAGGGGTTCAGCCTAGTGGCAACGGCGACAACATCGTTGACGTTGATGTGCGTGGTATTTACAGCAATCGACAGGATTTTACAGCTACATTCAGGCCCACTGCCGGCACAACATTCAATGGGGGCGTTGGGCCGAATGGCTTGTCGAAAAAGCAAGAGATGCTCGTAAGAAGTGCCATTAAGTATTGGGTGGAAAGGCACAAGCACGTTGTCAGGTAAGAGAACTGTATTTTCTGTTTATTTTTCGCTCGATTCGTTCAATTTCCGCAGCGAAGCCACCTTATTGACATTGTTTCATTAATACAATGGCTGTAAGGCTCAACGCTCACAATATGACATTCCAATTTTTTAAAATATAAGTCATCAGGCTAATAATAGCAGCGATCAGATAATCTAAATAATTCCTTTAACATTGTAAAAATGATAAACAAATTACTTACCAAAGAATAGATCTTTATTATTAAATATATAATTTATTACAAAACTATTTAACTATAACATAATATTATATATTGTGAGCACGTGAGCGAGTAACATAAAATGGTCGATAGTAGTTGGATACTTAATACGTAAAATAATTTGCTATGTAAAGTTACGATGACGTTATTAAAGTAATAGTACAAACTTCCCAATGCAATTACAAATGACTATAGTTTTGGCATTCTTACAGGAACTGAGATTAATTCTGGTAGATATTACTCATAGTTATTGACTATATCAATTTAATGCTATATGTATTTATCTATTTTTCATATCTGATGTAATAATAGTTAATCGCCCCTTATAAAAGACGTGAAAGTCACAACGTAATGAGAAAAAGCGTGTAGAATAAAATTTATTGAAATGAAAAATCTATCTATATTTTATAAACAAAGCAAGAATTTTTTTTATTCATACTGTCGCAATAATACTAGTACACCTTTTTCTACATTAATATTAAGACTTTATAAATCTATTCGCTTCTTAAATTACAATAGATTACGAGAATAACGCGGCAGTAAAGCTTTAATATCCCAAGATATGATCTAACTTTTCAAGTATATAAATAAAAATGATGTATCACGCATTAATAAAATAATAATTTTATGTATAAACAAAAATATTTGTAAAGTATGATAATTATATTATGATAAGGAAGCTGATAGTTAAGTGTCTAGTAATTATTTAGTTTAAAAAAAGATTATTAGTTTAAAAAACATCATAATAAAATAATGAAATTTTATAAAAAAAAAAAAAAAATACAAAGAAAATTATATACTTAAAAATGTCTACCTAATTTAAACGTATTTATAATTTCATATTCATGTAGATAACAAATCAAACTTTAAACTGCAATTTCACTAACTAATGAAGATTATCAAATTGCATAAATAAATTTATGATATTCTGATGAAAATGTAAGGTAAATTATAAAAAGAAAATATGACAAATTGAACAAATTTTGATTAAAATGTAAAATTAACATATCCGCTTTGGCCTACATATAAAAACTAATTTGCAATTTCGTATAAAATTATTATGAACTAATAATATATTAGAATGTGATTTAATCAAGATGATTTTAATAATTTATACAGAGTAAAGTACAATTGTAGTAGGTAAATTTTTGTGAATCTAATAGAGACTTTTTAGTTCGAAAGACAATAAATTAACGTATTGTCTTTGTGATGAAAAAGTGTTTTTTTTTTTTTTTAACGAATTTATAATAAATCTAATTTAACTACTTTTTATCTAAATAATTTTTCAATTAATCAATAAAATTATTTAATGTTTATCCTAAATAACGAATTGATACTGAATCATTAATATCTCCGAATTATTTGGCAATTGAAACGTTTTTTACATAGTAATTTTTAATGGTAATGATATATTGGTAAATTATATTTGCAAATACTCTTTCTATCCATCTTACTTCCAAGCAAATTCAAATTCCTCAATCATTCTGCTAACAATTGTCTAGACTGGTAACACTCAATTCACGATTATAATTCTTATTGATATATTATATCCTGGATAAGAATGAAGAGTTATGGAAATTATCCTAATATCCTTAATTTCTTTGATAATATTCCTGAGCTTTTTGTCAATATTAAAACTACAATCAATAGTTTTCAGATGTTTAAATTCTAAACGTTGTTACAAATTTAATACTTAGTCCGGAAAATCATAAAATGCTTATAAACTGTATTAAAAAAATTGTATGTAATATTTATTATTCTTATCATTTGTGTTAATTAAAAAGATTAATGAAATAACATAAGAGGCAGAGATTTTAAATACAAAGAAAAATCTAAAAAAAAATTTCTTATTCACAAAATATTTTAACATTTCTTGCTGTACGTCACATCAAATATTAATATTTATCCCAAACAATTATTTATATTACAAATATACAACAAAGTCTTAAAAATTTTTCTAATTATATTTTTGAATGATAAAATAAGAAATACCTTATAAAAGACTATAAAGAATCAAAATTGTAAAAAGTTATACAAGATTATTCACAATTTTACTTTAAAGTTTTCCTCAATGTAGGCATACAAGTATAAATTTTACCCATTTAGAGTGAAAAATAGAGCATAAAAATATGTAAATCGTGTTAGGTCCATGAGTATATTTAAATAATTATGTTATTTTTTTTAAAAAACTTAATTAAAAAAAAAAAAAGAGTTATACTTGAAAATTAAACAAAAGTTGACAACGAAACTATTGAAAATACTTTATTATTATTCAAATGATTTATATACAATTTAATGTATTTCATTAAGTTTATTTATCATTTCTTTTATAAATATAAATTGATACGAGTTTATTTAATGAATGGAAATCATAAAGTATGCATAGTTTTAAATTAGTTTTAAGATAGAATTAGATGAGATAAAAAATTAGTTTGTTGATAAGTCAAAAAGTAAGAATACTCAATTACAACGATAAATCTATGTATTATAAATATAAATAAATTACTAACGCGATCTAATTTTTAACATAAATTATTCTTGAGTAAGCAATGTGATATTCTTAGTCTTCTAAGAAACGCATTGGTGCCAAGTAAATTGAAACTGAAATATATAAGTATGATTTCAAATTAATATCAATGAATAAAAAGAGATAATTCATCATATAATAAATATGAATTCTAGTGAATTTCATTATTTCCATAAAGAGATGAATAAATAAAGTTGCAAAACACAGTTTCACAGCACAAATACATTTATGAATCTTTAATTAGTTTTATATACTGTTGAGATTGCCCAATAAAAGTAAATATTCATTTATATTTATGTAAATGTAAATCTTTATGCTCGAATAATATCAATATAATGGAGAAAAGCACGGTAAATGTCAGAAAATATAATGAAAGATCGAAAATCATAATAGATACTCTAATAAAAATGTTAAAAATATAAAAATCTTAGAACAATGCACATAAATAATATCAATAATTAATATAAAATACAAACATTAATATCTTAAATAGCAATTAAAAAATTATACTAATTAAGCAAATATATGTATATGAATATCAATTAAAACATTTCTAATATAATTATTTAGTGTTTGTCCTTTTGCCTAAATATAAAGCATAATCGGTTGAAATAATAAGAAAACTAGGTTTGTCTTGTCTAAAATAGTAATAATGTAGTATGAAATAAACTGATGTAGAAAAATATGTATGAAAACGAGAACATTTGAGAAATTTTCTAAAGCAACTAAAAATGTGCATTGAATTGAATTGAACTAAGTATATTTGTTTTAGTATAAAAAAATATGGAATAAAATTTTAAAGAGAATAAAAATGAAAATGAAAAGATAATTAATAATAAATTTAATTACAAACGTGTACTATATAAACAAAATTTATTGAAGTATATTTAATTTATTTTAATTTTTTCATTAATAAAGTATTAATTTGATTAATTATTTAATTGATAATTGATGTTTTAATTTCTTTAATTTATAATTCAATGTATTAATGAAGCAGATATGTATATTTGAATATGGAGACAAAAAGGCAAAAAATATATCAGTAAAAGTTATTAGAAGTTTTAATAATTTGAAATACTAATTGAACTGACATTTAAATAATTATCCAAGAGTTTGAAATTTTATAAAATTTTTAACTTATAAAATAACGAGGGAAAATACACCTATTTTTTTAGAATGTAATTTTTTATATTTTAACTCGATTTTCATTTATCTTAACTTCAGATATGTGTTCGCTTAAATTATACATGTAAATTTAATTAAAAACTAAATGAAATAACATAAATAATATAAAAGTATGTTGTCGTCCGTATGATTTTAGGGCAAATAATTATATAAATTTTAAGTTATAAGAAAGAAGATTAAGATTTAAGACATGTCAAAACATTTTCCATTAATTTAATAATAATACAATGTATGCATAGGCGCGCGCGCACACGCACATAATATATTCTGCCACATGAGTCTATAATATATTTTAAACTATAATGTACAAATTATACATTTCCTACACACGCACACGCGCATACGTGCCCAAACATACCTGTACATATAATAATATATTATGCAAATAAAAAATTCTGTCTTTTAACGAAAAGGTAAGGAAAATTTAGTTCATTTATATTTTTAGTAAAAAAATACATATATACAGTCTGATCTTGAATGATATTAATGACTTTGAGCTTGGAAGATACTATAGTTATAAAAAAATAGGCTGAGGTTACGTTACGTTGCTTTTCACAATGAATGATTGATGTCATTATAATCTCATGGGTCCTCGCAATATCGATAGATAGTATGTTGAAGGACACTAGCTATCTGTTCAACTTTAGTACTAAGTAAATTTTCAACCATCAAATACTTTTTAAACGTCTACTACAAAGTTGCTCCGTATTATACTTTACAATTGTTATAATTACAAATAGCAAGCCTTTTTGTAACGATAAGGTCATGTAATTTCACATTGACTTTAACAAAGTATGTAATGAATAGTTTAATAAAAATTGTTATATATTATGAAGGCCAAGTTAAAGGGAAATTTTAGAAGTGATGAAAGTGATATTATTCTGTCAATAATTACAATATTAAACAACAGCTATTAAAGCATATTATTAGGTTTTTATATATAATAAAAGTTTGTTATTTATGTTATTTTTTTAAATATTCGTATTAACAAGTCACTTAAGACTTTCGAATTTGAGAGGTAATCAGATTAGTAAGCAATGAAGAATAAATTTTCAGCTGCGGGCAGTCTGGATAAAGCATGTCCGTTACTACTTCCTGGATACGAACTTTCAAATCTTTTTAAAATCATTTATAATTATTCCAGTGCAAAAGCTGTAAGATATAATGTAATTTTTTCAAATAAATTATTACGGCTAAATATACGACTAAGGGACGACGTTAATATTTCAATTAAGATTGTTACTATTACTATTTTCATTGTAATTATTGAAATAGGAAATTCTGTTAGATGGAAGAAAGTAGTTGTTTTTAAAGTATGAAAGATTAGAGAATGATTTATAAAATGTTAATTAAAAGCAACAATTTTATAAGTGAAAGTATAATAATTTTTTTTTATATCTTATTAAGAAAAGAGATTTACACGACATATTTTTCACTTATCCCAATTAATATTATACGTGATATGCGTACAAATACTTGGATAAATAGTTTATTATCAATATCATATTGTGTAAAGTATAATCGGAAATTCTATTATCAATATATTAGCGCAGCTGCGGTATAATATTGCATTTTGATATTACTTGCGGCAATGTAGAATTCTCTCGTTCTGTCTCTCAGCTCTCCGGCAACTGCACAATTTATACGTCCTGACAGCTTTTCATTTAAAAATGAATTATCGTGTCCGCTAAGAGAGACGAGAAGAGAGCGCATATACTCGAAAGGGCCACTTTAGTAGAAAATAAAGCCACTCTCTTCAAGATAATAGTCATATGTAAATCGATCGTACGGGTAAAGAATTTATAGATAGCATGCGAGAGTTTATTGTCGAAAATATAAACCATAAACCATGGAGCTTTGAGTTAATGCAAGTATCGCTATAAGTAGATAAGGAATTATAGCTACTACGGATCATATTCTGAATTTCTCTATCAAAATTATTTTCATTCTCGGTATGAACAATACTTCGTATAACATTCTCGTTTATCAATCGGTTTTTTTTTTTTTTTTTTAATGATTTTATGATGATACGTAGATTACGGCAATGCGTAGACAGGAATAATAAGTATATTAAATAGACCTAAATTATAATTTAAATACTTATACGACGGTTAATTTACTTACACTTACACATCCAAAATACTTGATTGAATATGTAGATTGAATTATTGAAATGGAATAGAAAATTGTATAACAATCAAATATTTCATTCTAAATATGTGAATTGCAAATAAAAGCAAATAATCCAATAATAATTATTGATTTTTTTATACAATTTCTGTCGCGTTGTTGTTTATAATATTTATAGATATCTCTTCAATAATAAGTTCTAGAAAATAATTATAACATAGAAGTTATTACAAATAATAGCGAAAAGAATTATTTAATACAAATATTGATCTTAAGAATAGTAATAATAAAGATAATTGCTGAGTTATTAGTACAAACAAAAATACATATAAATGAAATTTAATTATTTTTGAAAATGTTACAATGAAGCCTATGTAATTAAATAAAATTATACTTAATTTAAAAAAAAAAAAAATTTCAATATATTTTTTTTTATATTTAAACATTTTTTTTCGTATTATAAACATAGATATACGTGACATTAGAAAATCATTATGTATTCACATAATGACAATACTGTTAAAGTTAAAATTGTTTATAAAATATCATAAAACAATGCGAATTGAAAATTAAATAAGCATTTATAATAAAATCCATCTAGGAATTATGCAAAAATAGGTATAATAATTGTATAAATTTTGGAAAAGCTTATTATACAATAATAGTTTCAGATACAAGAATTTTATAAAAAATAAATACTTTTTAATTATTATAAGAAAATAATTATACAATATCTAATTTTTACGATATCTGAAACTTCATATGGCTTTTAAATGTCAAATATTACCTAATTATGAGACTATAGTCAAATTATTGTTATAATTATAATTCAAATTAATGTTTTAATGTATTATAATTTACATACGTTATACTTGATGTTTTTTTTTTTTTTTTTTTATTCAAAATTCTACTTCTATATGTTCTCTCACGGTAAAACAGAAAGGTTTAATAGCCTATTGTTACTTTATTATATGAAATATTTGATATTTAAATACACTAAGATAAGAAATACTTTATATTAATAATGGAAGATTTTACATATTAATTGTTATATTAGTAAAAAATATAAGAAATACTATTTTATCTTTAAATTATTGAAAAATGATAAAATCCAATTTTTTTTTTTTTTGGTAATAAATTATATTTTAATTGATTTATAATTTATCACAATTTTTAAAGAAAATTTATTATAAATAGTTATTATAAATCTTTGTAAAATTAATATACGTATATATATGTATAAATACTGAGATTTTAAAAACATATTTAAACGTTGTATATTCGATGCGTTTAGTACAAATAATCTGTCGCAGAGTAATTTTAATAAAAAAATCACTATATTATCTTAATTTTGAAAATTTTAACTCCCTTGTAGCCTATAACTTCATTAAAATATTTCATAATATTTAAGCATTAAAGCAAGTATTTCAAGAATAATCATAATTATCTACCTGCTAACGTATTTAAATCATATTTTCATTATGCTTGAAGATAGTATTAGTACTGAGTAATTGTGACCGCACTTAATGTTTTAAATTAAATTCCACTAGTGTATGTAGAAGTTCATTTAGAAAAATACAATTAATTTCATGTATACAACTTGAAAATAAGTGTTAAACTTTTTAGTATTTAGGTTTCTGTAATATAGTTGAAGCATCGATTATTGTAATGCATTATCTGGCAGATTTTAGGTCAGGATACAGTTCATTGCTCGGAAATTAGTTAGAAATCTTAAATTAAAATTGAAATCAGTAAGAATTTTATTATTATCAGTTAAGTACATTAATAATTATTAATAAGCATTTCCATTACCATGTGAATAATTTTAAATACACATGAATTTTCAACTTTTTTTTGTTCGAAATTCGTATACATGCCATTAAATAATATACATTTTTATACAACCCAATATGTAAAAGGTAAATGGTTTGCATAAATTATAAAGAATTTTAATATTTAAACAGGATTGCAAAATTTTACTTTTAATATAAATGGCCGCTTTTATAATAAATTATTTTATACTACTTAAAAGAAATAATCTACACACACGCACGCACGCGCACACACACGCACGCACACTTATTCTTATTGTATAAGATAATTTATTTTTAATAAATTATAACATTATTCAAACTAAAGAACTAAAATAATGTAAAGTAATGGCTGTTGTTATAGAAATTCTTATACCATACTTGGCAATACGTCGGTTTTCATATTCGCATTATCTTGCTGAATGGAAAATACTAGTAATAATATGTCTTATAAATTATTACTAATTTGCATGTTTCTTTATGTAGGATATTACAATTATTCTCTTAATTATAGCTACTATATAAAATTCAATATATAGAATGGAATAATATATATATATATATATATATATATATATATATATATATATTCAGATGAATTTTCCGACCGACTGTTTATGAATCATCTAACAATAATTACGTATTAATAAATTATGCGTAAAGTTCTTTCCTTGAAGCGAAAACACTTCTTATCGCAACGATAATTCGTATTCGGTACTCGGCTTTCTACACGTCAAATTCATCAAAGAAGAAAAACTTACGTAGTACATCAATTCAATTAGCGTCAACGTGCTAATTATCAAGCAATTATCAATTTTATCCTAACGAAGAGTTGTATTCAGCTGGGCTTCGGCGGATGTTTGCCGCGATTCCGTAATAATGAAAATTAATGGCAACTGAGTGGCATATTGTCCCTGTAGCCGCGAAGATGTCTAAACTCGTAAAGTATTCATTGTCGCGATATTGACCGCAAAGGGGAGCGTAGAAATCGACAGGTGCGATGCGTTTTCTCTCCAACCAACAGCAACTGGTGTGCGTGAGTCACGTCTTTTTATGCACCAGCCCCTTCCCCACGGCCAGCCTCGACCCTCGATCGTTCAAATATTCACGTGACTCTAGATAGGCTATAGACACGCTGCGTACGTGATAGTAGGGATTCAGGAGTTACGACGGGATGGGGTTGGGGTTTGGCGGTTTAAGGGGAGTGACCGGGGAGGGGGTAGAGTGCACGTATCGCGATCCCAAGTACGAACGATCTTAGAAACGATGCAGAAGAGATAGAAGGAAAAAAAGGGAGAAACAGCCCTCTGGCTGCTAATGGTATTAGCATGCGCGTTCGGACTTTTTTTTTACCATTCTAGTCCATGGCCAATAAGTGTAGAGATAGCTGCATCCTTTACTACTTCTTGCGCTTGACATAGACAAAACTTTAACTAGAGCAGGGATATTGTTTTTTTTTGTGTATTAACCAACTAGCGAACTATTATTAATCGCCAAGGATTTCTAATTGGTTATAGTATAGTTTTTACTCAATAAGCAAGTATCAGCTATAATTATAGAACATTCATCTGTTCAAATTTTACAATAAATATTTATACAATAATGACGTAATGATAAAACTTCTTTATATATATATATATATATATATATATATATATATATAGCTTCTTTGTAGAGCAATTAATCTTTCTCTAGTTGCATCTTACAGCGACTAGTCTCTCATTTTACTACGAAAGATTACATTTTAACGCCAATATCCAGTGATATGGTATTATCGTAATTTTTATAGTTATTATAATAGTATTAAGAAGGATATTCAAAATTTTATGTTAAAGCTGCAAGAGGATACTCGTTATTAAATACACATTTTTCTTTTATATGATTAATACACTTCCATTTTCTGTATATCCTTATAAAAAATTTATTTCACATATAAACTACAAATACCTTTTAATAACTATAGGTATGCATTATCCTATAGTAGAATCATCAATATTCAACTACCGATGTATACATTCGTATTATTTCCGCTTATTTTCTTTTAATTTTTCGTATCTACTTTTGTAATTATGATTTCTGTAATCAATAGCCGAATGGCAGTGTGAATAAATCTCAGAACTCTATTTATTTTATGGCAGGCGTTCATGAATAATTACATTTTTTTAACTGCATTCCCTCAAAACGTGTAGAGAGGCTTGGTTGATGTACACGAAGCTGTGCATCGAGCTTAGTGGTCTGGCAAGGATTTCCATTAAGTAGTCCTTGCAATTTCTGGTCCTGAGTTTTTTGCGGGCTACTCCATCCCGAAAGTTTTAGAACCACTTTTTACATTCGCTATATAACGCAGCGTTTCTTTTTTCTTTTTTTTTTTACCTTCTTTTTTGTTCAAGCTAATACAGTATTTTCCAAACTGTGAACGCATTTTTCTAGTTACGATGAAAAATGAAAGCAATGTCTGAGAATGTATTTCTTCATAAATTTAACTTACTGTCATTCATAGGGATTATTTTATTAATACTATTAAATAAAGTACTTTATATTATATTCTAAAGATTAATCTTAAAACTGTTTAAGGAGCGTCATTTTAAATTAAACTCGTGCCAGAGTGGGTAGAATGTTTTAATCTAGAATTTATTTAAACACTTAATAAATTATGTTCAAGTACTAAGTAGAGGTGAAAGAATGTCATATAAAGTAGTAATTCATAGTTTAACCTTTCACAAACAATGCTTTCATCATATATTTTTCTTCAACTAACCTGGATTATTCTGGTAAGTCTTTCGTATTACTTTGGACTAAATTATTCTAGCACCATGATCGATTATTACAAACCACTCGGTTGCATGGGCAATAAAAAATCTATCCTCCAGAAATTTAAATGCATAATTATATCGTCACAACGATATTTTATTAAATTATATTACAAAAGAAAATGAATAAATGATTTTATATTACATTGCAAAAATTAATAATCAATTAGACATTTACAATCAGAGGTGTAGAAAAATTCAATGAAAATTTTACTTTTTACGTAATTTAAGATAAATGATTATGTATTTTATTCATTAATTACTCCCGAGATACGAAAAGTAATTGTGCAAGTAATATTTATGAATAATAATAGAATTAAGTGGTTGTTGAAGATCATACAACGATCGGAATGTCTTTGACAATATTTAATTTAAGATTTCAGGTTGTTTTTTTCTTCACATTTCTTAAGAACAACCCAGAAATTTAATAATTTATAGAAATAGAATAAATCATCTTACGCTTTGATTTTATAAATTTTTTTTTTAAGATTTTTTTTATGTTATATTTAAACGTCAACTAATATTTCTATTATATTTTAAGTTAAAACATTGATTAATACTTTACTGATTATTACTTCTGCATTCTAGTACAGAATTTACATTAAATATTTTATTAAATATTTAAATTTATACTAATTTTATTTTCATACTGCATACATTTACATAAAAGAACAATATAAATAAATATTTCAATGAGAAAAAGAAAATGTCAATATATATGCATACATTACAAAAAAAATGTAATATTTAAACGTGGACTACATTTAAAAAAATATATATTTCTCATCAAATTCTTCTATGATTTGTTTTATTTTAAATATAACTAATTATGGTGTGTAATGTTAGTTACAAAAAAAGTGAAGTAAATTCTCTGGATAGTAACAATTAAAACACACAGTGTTATCTTCCTTATCAAGATTTATGATTCATTACAAATAAGTTGGATTTTGTGTGATGACGACAGCTACAAATTATGATGTTTTAAGTAATATAGAATGTTTGTATTTTATGAAAAATTGACGCTTCGTAATGAAAAGTATTTATGAAAATTTCTTTTACATGTTTAAGAGATCAAAACTTTTTTCCAGATAATGTATTTTAATAATCTCATTTACAATAATACCACGAATATATCTCCTTTCACTCGATAAAAAAAGAAAATTGTAGCCAAATAAATAAGAAGACAGAATAATTTATCTAATTTTTACAATAAATTAAGCAATGTGATAATTTCGTCCTTTAAATATTTATTAGTCGAATGATTGAAAAAATTTTCATTTGACATTTAATGATTGTAATTCATTAGAATATCATAAATATATTAGACTATACTAATATAGAGTCCTATTACAAAACATAACACTCTCTTATATAAATAGAATGACACTGAATTTCCCACTTTCACCATTAAAGTCCAATTTCACCATTGAATCCGAATAAGCTCACATCTACTTATTTCTCTATATATTTCTCAGCGTTATAATATGTCTCATGCTGCCATCTGTCTTACAAATGATAATTTTTATATTGATTGCCATTATTATTATTCATCAATGTTTAATCTCGCATTTCGATGCTTGACTATTAGCATAAATAATACGACGTATCGTGTTTGTAATTAACTGATAATTACATAGGTATTACTTAAATTTTATTGGATGTTCGTTAATGCTTTAATATTGCTACGGTAATAATTATTAATGTCCTATCAACGTGTACTATATGATACAATAATCACTTTTATGACATAAATTATAATTTATGTGTTTATCTAAGTGTATAAAAATGTATAATAGCAAAATGAATGCTAATGACTTTATTTTCTATAAGAAAATAATTTATATATTCTGTATCTTAGGCTTAATTAAATGCACGTGACGACGTTTTTAAAGTCTATTCGTAAAACCAAATAGAAATATAATGTGAAATAAATCGCTAATATTCTTAATGTAACGGTGAAATGTTTCATTTGCAATATTAATAATAATATTAATGTATTGAAATATACTTTTAATTTGGCATTTTGCTAATTGCTTAGAACAATTAACGCATAATTATTTATAAAAAAGATTTCCTTAATAATCCCAAGACTATTATTATTAATCAATATTTCAATAAATAATCTCGATAATCGGTCTTTTATATAATAAAGTAATTGTATATTAAAAAGAATTTAGAATGAAAGAGTGAGTGCAGGAAGGGACAATTAAAATATTATTTTACCTTATTTGAAAATAATTATAATATTAATTTGTATAAAGATCAATAAATAGATCTTATTAATTAAGTATTTAATAGAAAATAAATGAATTAACTAATATGTCACGTTGCTTATAAAAATCAATGTGTGCTTTTGTGTATGAGCGCGCGCGCGTGTTTGTGTTTGTGTTTGTGTTCGTCCATTTATATATGTGTATATATACACATGTATATGTTTTCTTTGTGTACGTGCGTGCGTGCGTGTTTGTGTGCCTCCATTTATATATATATATATATATATATATATATATATATATATATAAATAAGCATGTATATGAGTGTTTCGTATAGATGTGTGCGCGCGCGCGTGTGTGTGTATGTATGTGACTTTGTTACTATATGTGGGAATATTTTAGACTGGTGACTTCAATTGGTGACGCTTATGGTATTGCCTTATTGTTACACATGTTGGCAACGACTATTACTTTGACATTGCTAGCTTACCAAGCAACAAAAGTACGTAAATAACAATTCCATGTGTTCATAATTATAAATAAGCAATGAAACATCAAATGAAGCTCATAAACTCGAATGCGTATACAACTTTCAGGTTAATGGAGTTAACGTTTATGCGGCAACGGTAGTCGGTTATTTGTTATACACATTAGGACAAGTATTCCTGTTCTGTATCTTTGGAAATCGGCTTATCGAAGAGGTATAAACAAACTATGAACAATATATGCTATATGTTGAAAGATTCTTTTCTTTACTTCGTGAAAATAGAAAAATTCTATTAATTTATATAAAATAGAGTTCGTCCGTTATGGAAGCTGCATATTCATGTCATTGGTACGATGGATCTGAGGAGGCTAAGACGTTCGTACAAATTGTCTGTCAGCAGTGTCAAAAAGCCATGTCAATATCGGGAGCAAAGTTCTTTACTGTATCCCTCGATCTCTTTGCTTCGGTAAGAAAACTCAACTTCATTTTGTATATTACAGTATGAATAATTGTTGAAAAAAAAAAAAAAAAAAATCATTTAAGTCCTACTTTTTTACTAACTCCGAAATTAAAATTACTCGGAAAGATACTTTAAGTTTTAGTATTCGTTCACTAACTAAAATAGTAGCTTTTTGTCGATATTTAAGATCACCGACAGTTAGTAAATATTGTAAATTTGGACCACATCGTTACGAAAAGTTTAGCAAATTTCAAAACTTTTATTAAATTTCACTGAATAATTGATAAAATTCGTAAAACTAGTTATTAGTTATGCTAGAATTTACAATCTATGTGAATTTTATTATAAAAATATATATGTTTGAAAATATTACTTTACTATATTATCTTATATAGCAATTTTATTATTTGAATTAGACTAATCGTCGATAATCTCACCTTAACTAACGATAGTTTATTATTATTAAATATTATTAATACTTCTTGTCAATTGTGTTTTTGTAATGGAACGAAATAACTGGAATTGAAAAGTTCTTTGTATATATTAAATAAAATATTATAGAGTCAACATGTAGAGTTGAGGTTTTAATAACTTTGGCAATATTCACTTATTATAAAATAATAATATTATTAGTATATTGCTACTGTTGTTTAGTATTTATTCCTATAATTATTATGCATTTAATACACTATTACATAAGCTTATATTTATTAGACTTTAGTAAGCTTATAAAGTATGGACGATTTGTATTCTCTATTAATTTTGTATATAATGATGATTATATAATTTTATTTTCATACTATTTTACCAAATATTATTTTCTATAAGCCGTGAATTTTTTTATTAAATTAAAAACTATGTAATCGCTATTTAAAATTTCTTTACAATAAAATATTTTTAAATGAATTTTTAAATAATAACATCTATGAAGCTATTGTACTTCATTTAAATTCTTTATGTAAAACTCTATTAATTCCATATTTCCATTCGATATAATTATTTTCATTGTAAAAAGGATATTGGAGATTTTTGGAATTAAATTATATGATAAAATAATGATAAAGGTGAAAGGGAAAAAAACAAAGAATAGCAAGTTATTGAAAAAATCAGTAAGAAACGCATATTTTTGTGACAGTTTAACTGTAGAGAGAAGATTTTCTCCCATTCTTCAAATATATCGTACCATTATAAAATAATGTAATTATTACGATAATGTAATTATATTTTACGGCAAAAATTCGTGATAAATGAAATAAATACGGCAAAGTATATGTAATATGTACACATGCGCGAGGAAAGATTTGCGCATGTTAAACTAATGATATTAACTCGTACAGGTTCTCGGAGCAGTTGTAACGTACTTCATGGTATTGGTGCAACTGAAATAAATCGTGAGTCGGCTGTATTTGGAATATCAGCTTTGCAATTCGCAGTGAGCCGCTTTCATCAAAAACGCAAACTTTCTACGTAAACTTTTGGGAAAAGCCCTTATAGTTCATCAGACGAAAGTTAAATCTCAACTTCATTATTCGAAGATTGCGTATCTTCTAGAATGGCCACTCCACCACTACTTTATTATTTTGTATCGTTCGCTTCAGTTTTTTCAGCGAGTTTCAACATACATCAATGCAATTTGGTACAAACACGTCTAAGTGGGTATATAACTAAATTTACTAAATTATCAAACATATAATTTATTTCAAGTTATATAGCACAATATGATGATAAAAGTTCCTCGTTTATTAATTTTGTATAGCTTTAATTCTTTCCAAGATCTTACCGTCATTACTTATTCCATATTATGTGAATAATTTATATATAATAATATAAAAACAAAAAAAAAATCTCATTAACTATTTGCACATCTTTAAGTTTATTTTTATTATACACGTAACAATTGTAAAAGTCATATGGAAAACTAGAGGGGAAAATAATACGCTAAACATAATTAGATACTTAATCGTATATTATTAGATTGCTTTATTGCTATATCAATGCTATATTATTTTTACATGATTTACGAATATTATTTATTGACGATTTATCACAAAAGGAAACAATTAAAATGATACTTTCAAAAGTTCAATATTCAAATTGAAGTTTAATTAAAATTTAAGATATACATTATAAATCAGACTTTTATGAATTATTTTATTAATTCAATAAAGGCTAGTCGATACAAATATAATTTTTTAAATTTTCTTTTTTAATGATTTCATGAAGTAAATAAAGTTTCACTACACGAGTATAATAATTATTATGTTTAAAATTTATTCTTTGATTTATTACATTTTTTAATTTTGATAGATAATTCTTCTTTAAAATATTGTACATAAAACGCTTACTATTATCCATTCTTTAGTTGTCACCTTTTTAATATTATATTATATTATTATATATAATATTAATTTTTTTTTATTGTCTCTTTAACTTAATACTATAATAAGCCAGCAATTACATAAGTAAATTAATCAGATAAGAATAAAAAATATTACATTCATGTCAAAGAAATATTAATCTGTACATGATACTTTGCATAATACGGATGTGTATTATACAATGTTGCTCGAACAATTTTAATGTAAAAATAGCAACTATTTGTATAAATTAAAAAATCATACATAATGTAGCATTTTAATGTAACTTTTTACGTTAATACAAAATGTCTGTGATCACACTTACAATAAAAATTTTGTTTAATGACATCAATTTACATTCCTTCTTATTACATAAAGATGTTTTTGTTATAAATTTAAATGATATTTGCGTATATGAAAGAATGCCGTTCTGATGTTATTAAGCATTTTTTTTTTTTTTCAAATAACGTTACTTGTCAATTCGAAAAGGGTTATAATTTATATCTTCTTTTTTTTTTAACAACTAATATGATTTTATTGACAATTGATTTACATAAAATAAATAATTTTCATAAAAAAATTATGCTTTATAGAATTACTTAGAATGTTATATTCAAATTTAACTGCAATAATAATATTTAGGTAGACTTACCTGACTATTTATTTAATTTCTATTTTAGTAATATTCAATTTTTCACGATTTACTTAAATTTCAAATATTTATATTTCATTCTTATATATCTGTCACGTTATCGTATAAAGTTTATAATTAAAATCAAAGTACTACTCTTCGATATTACAATATAATACTATATGTTAATAATTATTAACCAGTAAGCGTCATATAGTATATATTAAGTTTAAAATTAAAATTTTACAAATCGTAGTTGAAGATAATATATTTAACATATACCTTTAATAGTAACTGCTTATACATATATATGTATATATATATATATATATATATATATAAATATATAATATTTTCAGAACAAGAAATTAAAAATTTTATAGAAATTATTCTTTAACCTATTTCGCGAAATTGATTTAATCAATTATTTGTTTTTTTTTTTGTTTCAACTCTGTACGAAATATTATTTTGTCTTCATTATAATGAGTTCTATTTAATATTATAAATATAAAATTTTATTTTATTTCATGTATTTATTTTATTTTGATTAGAAATAAAATTTAACATTTTACAATGATGTGATACCTATTTTACAGTTTAATGTTGACAGTTATGATCGAAAAATTTTATATATAGCATTTATGAAATAGGAAATAAATGAAATTATTGAAAAAAACGTGTTGAGTTTTCGAAAAATTCAATAACATCTCTTTTCCTTAATGTATTTCAATCGATATAATGTAACTTTCACAGTACTTATTAGTGAAAATTAAACGTAAATTAACAAAAGAGGTAAGTATAGCATGCATTTATTAGTTTTCGTTTCTATAGACATTTGAAATTTACAAAAGTAAAAAAAAAAAAAATAATGCGCTTTGAACCTTTATACATGTATTGAGAACTTATAAGTTTTGTTAATGATAATTTATTAACTGCAACTGAGCATAGTGATATAATAACATAAACATTTTTTATAAAAAAAAAATTACATTTATATGCAATCACTATAAATGCAATATATATTGTCATTGCACGCCATTTGAAGAAAATAATATTATAATAAGATATTAATCACTAATGTACTGATGAAAAAAATTTATTCATCAAACAATCTAAGTGATCTTTAACAATGTAGAATAAAATGATTTCTGTATATTCGGAATATAATGTTTATACGAATTTGCCTCAATCATTTTTATGGAATGTACATAAGTATATATCACGCGTATATTTATAACAGAAAAGAAAAACGAATTCATTAACCACTATGAATAAATAATATTTAAATTTCTCTATTATTATTTCGTTGATTTTATTATATCATGATTATTTCATTATTCTACTTTTTTGATCGTTTACTGTAATTATTTCATATTATCGACTTTCATTTTTATCGAAATATACTGCAATATTTTTATTGCCATTGAAATTTTAAATCAATGTGTTTTTTAAAATAAAAAATTACAACTTTATACTCCAACGCATATCATTTTATAGAATATTCAGCTAAATTATATGGCCATCCCTGACATTTCTTACATTTAATATCATTTTCCCAGTCCATTGTTCGCAGAATAAGGTTGACCTTGTTATTTGTGTATTAAAATTATATATACTTTCTTTTTAGTTACATACTTACCTTATCTATACATATAAAAAATTGAATGAACTATAAAGCTTCTTTATTTTATGATTATGTAATTTTTATCTGTTTCCTTTGACCTATTTCTCAAATTTTTCCTTTATGTACTTTTCCGAAAAACTATACGAGCTAGTATATATATAATATTTCTTACAAGTTTAAGGCCTTGAATTTTATTATTATATTATTATAAAAATAAAATTATTTATATACCAACAAATTTCTTATTTTTAACTAATCGTTGTAAGTCATTTTTTTCAAATACGATTATTCCTATTATTCTTTTTATAGTGAAAAGATACTTTTCTAGAAAGCATGAACTTATATTGGTCCCTTTGTATTGAATTTCAACTATTTATTTTGTTTATGAAAATTTCCAGTTTTTTAATCTCATTATAGGATAAACAGGCAACTATTATCAATCTTTAAAATTTGTTCTTAATATTTTGGATAATTCCACTTGTGCAAATATCAGTTTCAGTTAAAAACTATTAATTTTATAAATATTATAGAAAAGCTAATAAAAATGAATTAATGTATATCATATATTAAATTATAATTGATGTTAAATTTAATCTTTCTTTACGTTATAAAATGAAAAATCTTTATTACTTAAAGCGATTTCGCAGAGTAAGTACTACCACATTCATTTATTCTCTTAAATTGTACGGGATTACGGACTTTTATATTATACGATATTTCTGTTCATTATCATATATCTTATAAAATAATCAACAGCTGAAAAAACAAATCTTTTGATCTAATAACTTATTTTTTTATATTTTATATTATTTTCTTGCCTGCAATTTATTAGAGACATTAATTTATAGTAAATTTATTTCTTTTAAATTTTATTCATCTAAAATTCGTTATATCTATTGAACTTTTCATTTCATTTCTTTAAAATTTTTACGGTATTTATCGAATCATAATTGTAGATATAATTATTTTTATGGATTTTAATAAAACATTTTGTTATTTTAATTTTTATCTTAAAAAATATAATATATAAAAATTGGTTTAGAATAATTTGAGAAATGCAGCTCTCTATTAGGAGAAGTAGTGTATTATCTTTTTTCAATATACGCTTATAAACATTATTAATGTTCTTCAAATTTTTTTGAATTTTTTTTTTTTTTTTTGTAATAGTCATTGAAAATGTATTATTAATCATATGAAAATGAGAAAATTCAAGTAATACATTTTTTTCACTAAACTATAATTTCGCTAATAATTTATCAATAATAATTTTTTTTTATGATTCATTATGATATTTCATGATTATTATATATTATTAAATAGAAATAGCTAAATTTAAAGCGACGATATTTGTAAAACTCAACAAATTTCCATATATTAAAATATATATTATTTTTAAGATAATTACTTGGACCTAAGAAGAATAAATAAAATTACTTTGTACAATACATGAATTATAATATTCATTTAAATTATTCCATAAAATGTCCAATAATTATATTTAAATATACATTTATATATAGTTTATCATTGGCATAAATTATATAATTTATTTAATTTGTAAAAAAAATTGCCTTTATTCAATGTAACATAAAACGTCACATTATATTGACACAAAATTGTACTATACAATATATTTATATCATTATATATATTACATTAAATTATATTGCAATTTTAGTAAATATTGGTGTTATCAATTGATCATGTACTTACATTTTATGTCCAAGTCTTTTTACACATAGATGGGTTAATCTATTATAATTAACGTAATTTTTCTCTATAAATCATTGAGAAAGATCTTACTTAAATCATTAATTCATGTCTCTATCGATTGCATAAAAAGTTATATTAAAAATAAGTTAACCATCGCTTATAAATTATCGTTATTTGAAAGAAGTTCGCGGCCATGGGATTGAACGAGAAGCTCAGCAAATCCAACAACACATGCAGCGACAAAGTTGAGGCGCATGCGCCATACATTGAATAACCTAGAAGGGGTGGTTCGATCGTCTCGGAGGTAGACCGTTTCCACCTCCTGCTCTTTCATCTGTAAAGTAGACACGCACTGAAAGATTCTGCCTCTTTCTTCCACTCTCACTCTCTCACACACACCATCGTCCTCACTTACACCCGATCATGCTCGCCTGCGCTCTCTCTCTCTCTCTCTCTCTCTGTCTCTCTCTCTCACTCTTTCTCTCTCGCTCTCTTAATATCTCTATCTTTATTCTCTCTCCATCTATCTCTCTTATACTCATCCCCGTTTCGATTCTTGCCACGTTCTCATGGAACGTCTCTTTCACCCTCTCCTTAAATCTCTTACTCCCCGTCGCTCCCTCGCCGACGACGTTACAACACAGACTCGATCATGAAAACGGACAAACGGCCCTCTGCCTTTTCATTTTGCGTTGAATCGAATCTTTCATGACGTCAACGCGAGTGAGCCGCGACAACGAGGTGGACGAGGAGATAGAACGGTGAACGTGCGAAAAGAAGCTCGAGCGCCCGTGAGAATGAGCCTAAAGGTCGACCGGAGCCGTCGCCTCGTCGGTGTCGAGTGGCCCGAGGGCCACCCATTATTCTGACACGTTGCCTCTTTCATCCCCCGTTATCCTCCTCCCGCCATTCGTATTCGCTCCCTGCCCCCACTTCTACCCCGACCACCGCGCACACTCGCTCGCACGTATACGCGGGCGCGCGCGCTTGGCCGCCCATAAACTCGCTCTCTGTCTCCCTGTCCCCTCGCCCCCTCTCTTTCTCACCCTCCTCCCTCACGCTCTTTTTCTCTCTCTCTCTCTCTCTCTCTCTCTCTCTCTGTATCTCTCGTTCCCTCGCTCAGTCTCAATCTCCTCCCTTGCTACTTCAACAGCTCCTCGGCACTGCTCGACCGAAAGTCACTTGGCCCGTTTTACGTGTGTCGTCGCTCTCTACGAGTCAAGCGGTTGCATTATGTACTCCGGAGGATGCTGGCAGTGCTGTTTCAGCCGCGGGAGCTCGGCGACTCCTCGCTTCTTGTGCACGAGCCTATTTTGAGAGAAGAGGCGTGGAGCTTGGGCCAGATTGGGCGCTGAGTTTCGCCGAGGATGGTGATGACACGCCTGTCTAGGAGGTCGACGGCGTTCTCCTCCTCGTTGCCTTGTGCGTCGTCGTTGTCGTCGTTGTCGTCATTGTCGTCGTCGTCGTCGTCATCGTCGTCGTTATCGTCGTCGTTATCGTCGTCCTCGTCCTCGTCGTCATCGTCATCGTCATCGTCGTCGTCGTCGTCGTCGTCGTCGTCATCGTCGTCGTCGTCGTCGTCGTTGTCCTCATCATCCTCGTCGTCGTTATTATTGTTAATGCTGCCCACGTTGTTATGAATGATCCCGACAATATTCAAGCGGAGGGTTGAGCGCGCTGAACCGGACCACATGTCAACGAAAGAAGTTGAGCTCCCAGTGGCTGAGGTAAACAACGGTTAGGGCGGAAGAGGAGGAAGAAAAAGCATGCGATACGCGAGGCGTCACGCATCGAACGTACGTACAAATAAGCCAATAAGAGTTTGCTCCGTTATTCATAATACGAGACACGTCGATAGCTGCGGCTCTCGGCGAACTTGGGGGGTGGGAGGAATGAGATGTGATATGTAAAGGTTATAAATGGGGAGGGGAAATGGGGCTGGAGCCGCGGGAGCACTGCCAGGAATAACATCGTCGATAGCCGGAGCGCCGGATAAAGAGGACGAAGAGTCGAAAATCTGCGAAAGCTCACGAGCATCGCTATCGGCCTGACCCGTCTACCATCCACGGCCCCTCGAATGCAGGATTCGTTCCATCGGACAGCTGGGGACACAACTCCAGCCAAGCACTCACCATAGGGACGAAAACCACGAGCGGCAAGAGGAGGAAGAGCCTCCCGCCGCTGAGACAATGCCGTAAGTAACTTTAATTAAGCGTAAGGATCCTTCGCATACGCAGCGTTTACGTGTTATCCTCACACCCTGCATGGCCGCTATGGTTACGTAGTGAAGAGAGAGAGAGAGAGAGAGAGACAGAGAGAGAGAGAGAGAGTGGGAGAGAGAGAGAGAGAGTGAGATAGTAATGGAGAGTAAGAGCGAGAGAGTGAGATAGTAATGGAGAGTAAGAGCGAGAGAGTGTTGGTAGGTGGGTGTTGGTGTCGCGAGGGGCGAGGGAGGAGGGGGGAAGAGTTACATGGCTGCGTGGCGCGCGCATAGATTGAAAACTTTTCAACTTTGTTTATTATAGTATAGGTTGGTGACACGATAGCCATGCACAACTCATCTACTTATTATCATTCTATTTCCATTGCTATTGGTGATGGAAAATTGCTTATTCGATCTTAAATATCTGTTGAATCATATTTCAATACACTATTTATAATAATTTATGTTAACATAAAAGTAACTGGGTTATTTGAAGCGTACGAATAAATCTATTTATTTTAACGTTAAGTGAAAAATATTTTAAAAGCACACGCATATTTCACGTGCTCGTATATTTCGTTTGCCAATTTAAAATTTGCAAAAATATAAAATAAGCAATTAGTTTGTCCAATGTATACGTGCGCGCATTTATGCAATTGAATCGGTAGTAGAATAGAAATTTATTAAAGTTTATTATTTTTACAATTGGTATAATATAATAGGAATTTAATAATGTCAAAAAACTCTGATGACTTCCTATTTTTCTATTAATATTAATTCTGCATAGTTTTCTCCGTATCATCCAATTATTTTTATAAATAAAGAAACAAATGAAATTATTATTTTTCATTTATAATTTGCATGAATTAATTGGCCATTCAGTGAATTACGGTTAAAAAATGTATGTTAGATGCCACGTAAGTCGTACTGTGCTCAGTGCTCATCCAAAAGGTTTCAGATTATAAAATTAAAAAAGCAAAAATCATCTCAAACAGAACGAAAAAATTAAAAACTTTTAAAGTAAGCTTGAAAGTACTTTTAAAATAAATATCTAGGATATATGAACTAACACTATAATGGCTTCTCAAAACATGAATACGTCAATATGCGTGACTCTGACTTCTGACTTCTTGCAGAATATATTCATATATATTAAAAATTATGCATTTTAATAATATTTTTCGTTATTTAGCACGATAATTTCTTTCTAGTAATTGAATGTCAGCTTGTTCTAATATAAAATTCTAAATCTATTTGGAATGAAAAATAACGATCGATTTTTAATTGATAATAAAATAATCGTACTGTCAAAATATTGAAAATAATAAATATAATAATAAATTTAATAATTGTATAATCATGGGTAATATCGTTACGTAGACGATATTATACGACTAAGTAAGTAGTAAAACTTATTTCAATGCTACTTTTTTGTAATTGCACACTTAACCGAAATATTCATTTATGAATTTATTAACTTAATGTTATATTAATATACTATATTTTACAATAATAATGACAATAATAACTGACGATAAGTTTTTTTTTTTTTTTGATTTTCAGAAATTTTCAAATTTTAACGCGAAAATATAATTATTACAGGATAAAAATTATGTGAAAGCCCCGCTTAATTCAACATAATTTTGCTTTAAGAAATTAGGCCTTATTACATTTTCACTTTAATTTAGTAAAGCTAATTTGTTAAGTACTGTTTAATAAAATTTTAACTATATGCTCGGTT
>NW_011948424.1:7223934-7341527 GCF_000503995.2 Ceratosolen solmsi marchali | reverse complement strand
GACTACTCTAAATCTCATGATCCAAGTTTATCACAACTACTATTAAAGTTCGACAAAATAGTAGTAAAGTTCGTAATCTAAGAGATACTTGACTAGCATAGTACCATCAATAATTTCTTCATACATCGAAAATTAACCGAACAATGCATATAAATATTATAAAACTATAAATTCGAAAAATACCAGTATATTTATATGAAATATCCCGAACACACGTAACATAATTTTCTAATACTACGATTATATTGTTCTAAGAGTCGAACGACTATTTACGAATATATTACGAATGGGATTTTTTTTTTTTTTTTTTTTTTTTTTTGCAATGTCGAATAATTCAGAATCGGATGTTTAATGAAAATAAAACTTTCATAGACGACGTTATTAGGAATTGGTGAATTATTTCTATAAAATTCATAAAAATTAATATAATTTTTAAGTTTTTGTCAATGTCGATTGTTGATGATACAAGTATAGTAAACCAACAAATTAATACAAGTAATAAAGAATTCAACAGCCAACCAAACTATTTTACTAATGGCATTATGTCGATTAGAAGTGTTGTAAAGATCTTATAAACCATATAAGCTTGATAATTTACAAGTGCATATTAGAAATAAATATTCTGAATATATGAGGTAGGCAAAATCGTATTATCAATATTAACTTAACAATGCTTATTTGATGTACGACGCTGCGATTTTTATTTGATTACACGATGTATGCTAGATTCTAGATTCCTTTATATTTTTATAATGCGTTAAATTTATCCTGACATATTTAAATTTTAAATTCCAATCAAGTTCACCAACCAGTCACTACTTCCCACGAGTTTTAAATTTCATCATTTAAATAAAAATCGTATATAAGTAAAATGTCTGATGTTCCATAGATGCTCGCCGGAAGCACTTTTGACGTCTGAAAATAATTGGATACATTAATTAATTTGGTGTTTAATGGGATTTTTTCCTGAATCGTTTGAAAAACCAAACTTGATATTCTCTTATTATTCTTCTCCTATAACAAAGGAATTACTCCTCTTTTTCCTTTGTATTTTTCTCATTTTCTTAATCATGGACAAAGTACTTCCCTGTTAATCACATTTCTTTTGAGTCTACATTGGCTTTACATTCATTCTATTATGTTTCATTTTTTAGATTCGTATAAGGCGGCAGATTTCATTTTAACTGTAACATTCTTTTATTATTATTTAAATTCTTAATTCACTTTCAAATTTCAAACGTAAATTATATATATATATATATATATATTTTTTTTTTTTTTTTTTTTTTTTTTTTTTTTTAGTTGTTTGTCGAAAGAGGAACAGTTGTTCTAATCGAAAATCTAAAAATATTATTCAATCACTACAAAGTGCTTTTTCTTTCTTCTCTTGCAATGCTCGTTTTTTCTTCTCATACGATCAATTCACACTCATTATATCTCTTTATATTATTTTTGCCCGTTTTCTCACTCTTTATTACTATCTCAATTTTTCTTCAATGTTTGTTTTAAAAAATGACACATAAGAATTTTATTAATTTTATTTTATTATATTAAAATATATTAAAAAATAATAGAAACCCTTATTAATTTCTTGAATTAATAATTGTTATTCTTAATTATCATTTGTGTAAATTTAAATAACGATTAGATTAATTATATGCTGAAATGAATTGACGATGCTCACAAAATATATAAAATAATTAGTTAGGAAATTTTATTTTAACGTACTTTTATATTATGAATTTTAAATTTTACGAGATTAATTTAACTGAAATTATGACAAAGCTGAATGTTCATATTAATTAAAAGAATATTGTATGCCACCTACAAAATTCTACTAAATTGTTATTACACGGTTTAATGAATTTTTCGTCCGAATTAGAAGGAACGTTAGATTTTTATAAATGAGGATACGGGATTTATAAGCGATAACTCTATTCCCAAATTTATAATCTACAATTTTCCAATGACATTCGAAGAAAAAAATCAATACCTTCCCATACTTCGTACTACTAATATTAATAATTGTCCCATTAAAATTTCAATTTATACAGCTTGATAGGCTCGGAAAGTCATTTTCCTCAATTCTCAACTAATATTTTATGTAACGATAATTATACGTGCGCAAAGTTTTTCGTATTATTTTTCAAGCAACAATAATACATCAATTTTTTATCCACACAATCAATGTAAATAATATTGCTAATAAGTAAAAAATTTTCATTCCATTTACTTCGATTATGCCCAATATACGATAATGATCTCATTCTGATAAATACAAGAGCATCATTGTATTATTTTCCCAAATAACTATCCGCTGATTAATTGTCCTTTGTACTCTGCATAAATATACAAAATTGTGCAAATCTCAAGCAGACCTCTTGAATCTACGATGCAATATTCCGATAGAAACCTTTTGTAAAGCATCGAGATGACTTCCTCTTTTTTTCTTCATTTTTTTTTTTGTTTTTTTTTTGTTTTTGTTGTTGTTTTTTTTTCGTTTTTTTGTTTGCTCGTACCAAAGTACCAGCCAATACTGATTCTGCCTTTTCCCTACGTTTTCAGCCCTCATAGCGAGAGGTTTCGCAATAGTTGCACGATTCTTCTGTCTACTAAAGATAGTAGCCCGAATCCTCGCACAATCCGATTATTATTTGTTATTTAACTTTTCCCTAAAACCGCAAATGCCTAGCTGTGTAGCTACATGCTTCGATATTTCTATTATTATTCGTAATTGTTCTATGATAAATACTCTTCTATTCAATGAATAATATTTACAATACAAGTAATGGGCAGTTTACAAAGATCAGATATCAAGATATTGTTTAATATCGGATTCGTCAATTGGTTTAATCGCCATTTATTTGCATAAAAGTAACAACAACAAAAAACAAATTTTTTACAACAAGAAACATTTAAGAATTGTTCAAATTACGGTGAAGAAGTATTGCAGTGACTTGGCTATAATTAAAGATAGAAACAATGATAAATAAATGAATGACGCATGTGTAAATTAAACGATTAATAAGTATATTATCAACTTATTTTATGATAATTAATTGAAATAATTTTAATTCATATCATTGACACTGATAAATGGATATATTTTGGTATTTAATAATTATAATATTGCTCTCCCTTCCTGTTCCTTTATCTCTGTCTCTAATATACGTACAAATACACATACACATGGAAGCACAGCCATACCCATATGAATACACGTACATGTATACACCCTCTATTTATCCACCACCCTTTCTATAGAAACTAGATAGAAAAAGTACAAAAGAAAAATAAAGATACAAGGATGACTAGGATCGATAACCAGTACAAATAGTTGGCAATAAAAAGGAATTGGATGAGGAAACGAAAACTATATAATTAAGAGATAAGAAGTTTAATAAAAATGAATAGGAATAACTTTCGTTAATTTATTTAACATAAAGAGCAAAATAGTAGACTAAACGTTGAGATATTAATTATTGATTGAGTTAATATTTTGATATCGATATAGAAAATACTTATCAAATATCCAACAATTGTAAAATATTCAATAATTTTAAATATAAACAAGTCCTTGTATGTGAATTAATTATTAAAAAACTGATACTTTTTATATTTATTCGAAAATATACTATAATTTATATTTGAAATTTTGTTGTTGTTTTTTGTAATAACCAGCAGAAAATAATCGATACAATTAATCATCTAAATAAGAAAAAATAATATACATTTGTAAATTTATATTTTTATAAATCAATATACAAAATAAATCTATTTTTCAGAATAAATTTAAAATTTAAAAGACTTTTAAAGTATATTTTTTAGTTTTTGAAAACTTTATATTAGTAAACTGAAAATTGTATCCAAGTTTTGTGTTTATGAACTTACTTGAAAAATCTTTACAAAATCAATTACTATAAAAAAAAAAAAGAACAAAGAAAAGTAGAAGCTTTCAAATAATTGACGAAAGTTTTTTTTATAGAATTTTATATAGCAATAACGTGCATTTTTTTTATCTTTGAATTTACACGAAATTCATTATTCACATGCAAACTAAAAGTTAAAAAAATTGCATTTTTGCAGTTTCATGTCTTCGATTGTTATATATGTATATATATATATATATATATATATATATATATATATAACAATCGAAGACATGAAACTGCAAAAAAATATATATATATAGAGAGAGAGAGAGAGAGACGAAAAAGAATGAAAAGACCATCATGATTAATCAAAGAATAATGTATAAATAGTTATAATAATTAAAATATTTAAATACTTAACATAATATCTCAAAGTATATTGTGACTATGTTTGTTTAACAAACTATAAAATATGTTCAGTAATATATTTACAGGACTGTTTTGTTGTTAAAATTTACAAAACATTTTATAGCATTGAATATTATTATCTATGAATCCGAAAACCAGATAGAAACATATTATTTCCATCATTTTCTTTTTAAAATGGATATTTATCGAAATGATTTATCCCAAATCTCTTCGTGTCATTTCACTTCATGTCACTTCATGGAATGAGGGAAAAAAGTTTCATAAGAAAAGCAACTGATGTTTTTATTTACAATGCAAAGGCTGATGCTTCACTTTTTCTACTGCCAAATCAACAGTTTTAAGTATCTCAATATAAATTCAGTGACATTATATTGAAAAAGAGTTTTGCTTGCGAAAAGTGCAATGAAAAATCGATTTTACGACTGCCTAGTTCTGTGAAAAGACATTTCAAGAGAAAGTACTAATTCTAACAATGAATTTCTATTGCACTTGTTATGGGCAGCAAGAAAAGTTTAATCGAATGAGCCCTACCATTGTGAATTTACTATTTCATTCTTTTTTCTTTATTTATTTTTTCCTCTCGACTTTCTCTTTACCACTCGCAATATTTTTTCTTTACAGTGGTTTAATTTTTCTTTTTCTTTTTTTTCCCTTTATCTTCACGGGGTGTCCTATCCATTTTGTCTTTCTCTATCTATACACAGCTTTCTCTAGATCACTCACACTTTTTGCGCTATTACTCTTCTTTTACCTGATATACTCGTAAAATACAGCCTAGCACGGAGCGAAAAATATGTCTTCGTGTTTATCTTTCTCCATCTTAATTGTTGATTATCCGATACTCGCTAATTTTAAATAACAGATCTTGTCTTAAAATGTTTAATCTTATAAATGACTTCCAATTTCAAGTATTATTCTTGTCTTTATGAAATTTATATTTATATTAGCATATTTTATTTACAAGCTTGGATAAAAAAAATAATAAAAATTTATAAACCCATTCAAATATGCATCCACACATACATGTATATATTTCATCATTATTTATCCACGTAAATGTAATAATTTATATTACATGTTACAATATAGTGAATTATTAAATTACATTCTACACAAAATATACTGTTAAACTTAATATAAATAATAATAAAATCATAATACAATACAGGCACACACACACACACACACACACACACACACACACATATATATATATATATATATAATGTCGTATTTATCTAAAATACCATTTCATATGTATAATATCAATATTTGCAGAAACAATAAGCATATGCAACTATTTAATTTGTTATGAAATAGATAATCAATAGAGTCTAATAAATTGCTTTACATTCTGAAGAATAATTTGACGTTGTGGGATTAAATACACTATGTCACGAGGTGGGAAACTTGCGTGTTGCTTTCCTACTTTGCACACCTTTTCTAAACCTCTACGCGACTTCGTTTCATGTTCCTGCACCAGATGGATAGCTTTCAAAGTTAACAAAGCACCTCTCCGATAGTTCATAGTAGCTTCGAGCAATTCTGATAATATTTCAAGGTTCGTTGTCGCCCTTCAAATTTTGCTACTGAATATAATATTTTTAGAGTTAATTTTTTTTATGCATAACACTATTTATTCTTCAATTCATCATAAGGCTTAAACTCCGAATTAAGCGCTTGATTATTGATTGTCTTTAATTATAAACGTTGCTTTCATAATTTTCATATATCCTCTCATACATGCAATGTATTCTTTAAAAGCGATTGATTAAAAGATCTTGAACATTTTATAATTTACCTATATATATATATATATATATGTTTTTTTACTAATAATAATTTATTCACATCTTTAATACTTTTAATAATATATTGAGTATCGTAAGCTCTTTAAGCGTGTCAAAAAAACAATACTAAAAAATAAAACTTTTGATCAAAGCTCTTTTACAGTTGCACGGATAATAATTCCAACGCGTAGTACTGTGATGATAAGCCAATGTATTAACGAATTCTAAACGTAAAAACATTGATTGAATCTGTTTTAGTCATATAACAATGCTGCCACTTAAATATAATCTATACTTATAAAGTTTAATAATATTTTTTATTTATTACCTCCGATTTAATATTCATTTTTAATAATTCTATTTGCCTCTCTGTGCGTGTGTGTGTGTGTGTGTGTGTGTGTATACGCTTGAGCGCGCGAGTGTATGTAACCTGCTTTTATACAAGTTTATTGATTAATAAACTAAAAGTTTCTTATCAATATTTTACAAATTCATAATATTAAAGATAAAAAAAAACATAATATCAATGCAATTATTGAGCAAATTTAAAATCATCTTATTATTAATAATTCTAAAACAATGATGTATTTATGTTTATTTATTTGCTATTATCGATGAAATCTACTTGAAATTAATGAAATTAATGAAAAATCAATGAAATTAGGTTCATATATTTAGTCGCAAATAGAATTTGTACATTTATTTTTACTTGTATATCAAATGTGTTTGTACACGCACACACGCGCGCGCGCACACATACATACACACACACACACACACATATATATATTAGATAAAAATAACATATTATACATAGATCGCGTCATAAAAGTGTACTTGTTTGAAAAAGGTCTTCAAAAATCAAATTTCAAAGTCTAAATTATAAAACAATTATTAAATTAACAGTATTAAACATTTTTCTATTAGCTTTTTTACTTTTTTACAAAAGTCTTTTCAATTTTGTAGAAATACATTTAATTCGTGAACTTTATTATCATTAAATTTAACGTCATGTATCCAAAATATATATTATAAACTGGGATAAACATTGATAATTTTAGAAAATTTATTTTCTTCTCATTTAAATTAATTTTAATCATAATAATTTAATTAATCATAATAATTACATATTGTATTATTGTTAAAAAAAAAAAAAAAAAAAAAAAAATACACATTTTAAATATCATAATATGATATTGGAATTATAATTTAATTGTTTCTTTTTTTTTTTTTGGAAAAAATTCTTATTATAAAAATTATCAATACATTAAAATAAGAAATAACTATTTATATGTTAAATAATTAATGGATTTACAATAATTTGTAGTATTAATTGCGTACAATTACACAAGACTATAAGTACGTTACTGCCTATTAATAACCTCAGTATTTTCAAGTGCTTCGGTAGATTTATAATTCATAGTTCCCATATCTTTTATAAATTTGATAAATCGAATTAACTTGTATTCTATAAAAGTAACAAAATTAAGAAGAAAAATGTGGCTCATTTAGAATTGGAATAAATATCATTAAGAGCATATGAGAAAGATATTAATGCGTTTGATTTTCAGTTGTGTTTCCTATATATACTAATTGTACACAAAATAACGTTGTTAATAGCATAAACTAGTAAATTAGAATAAATTATGCATCTATTTTCACTCATTAGCTTTAAATGTCTTTAAAAAAAAATTTTTTAACGTTTACTTAAATAGAAGCCTGTTTTTAAATAGAAACCATCATCTTCTTCTCTTACTTTGGCTTAAATTTTTAGTTCCTCACACTGTTTGTGAATCGCTCATTTGTTCCTATAAATGTATAGATTAAAAAAAATATTATTATGTCAATATTACGTAAACGTAAACGTCGAGCATAGAAGCGAAAGCAGTTCAACTCGGCGATGCGAGGTCGAATATTTTTCTGAATTCTACATAGTGACGACAAGCTGTAATCATTGGTTGTTGCATGCAAGCTGGTTTCGAATTTTCGATCGGAAGGAAAAGGAGATTAAATAAGTGAGTGTGATGAAAACTAAAGCCAGGAGTGGCACTGTATCTGAAAAAGCATTCTACTGTTATGTAAGGGAAAAAAAATATATATATTTTTAATTAAAATAAAAGCAATGAATGTAGAGCAAAAATAATCAAAAAATATAATGATGTAAATAATTCATTGGTAATTTAAAAATTCTTAGGTTTACGTTGACTTTTTGGTTTTACTTGTTTGTTTATTGTTGCTTTTTTCTTCTTCCTTTTATTTTGATGGACATTAAATATTAAAAAATAAAAAATTACATAAAAATTCTTAAATGAACAAAATTTTTTTTCAATTGTTTTCAATAGCTGCATGAATATTGGCTTGCACAGTTGTATATTTGTGCGCGTGTGCGTAGAAAGCATGGTACCGTTGAAAATTCATCATACGAATTTACAAAAATTCTTGCATTAATTTGTTTAAATAATGTAATAGTTCATTCGTCGGAATTTCATTAACTTCATTCGATTTTTTTTGTATTTCAAATTCGTATGAAAAGTTACGTATATTAATGGTAGAATATAATTTTCAAACGCATTAATTCAAAATGACTTTTATTATACGATGTTTGTACATATTTGTAGAACAAATTTCGTATGTGTATTCTCCATTATACTTGTTCTCGGCATAAAAGTTTCTTATACATTGAAATATATGAAATACAAAATAAGCTGTGACAATTTGAATTAATGTTGAATTTCTACTTCAAAGCAAGTATTGCGTATTTTAAAGAATATATCGAATAGTGTTTGGATGGGCCTATTAAAATTAAATAAATGTATAAGTCCTTTATACAGCTATAGTCAAGTAAAAAAATAACTGTCAATATTATTATTATTATTCTTTGACTTTGACACATTATTATAAGAAATCTTCTTTTTCATACATTAAACGTATTTCCAATTTTTCCATTCATATCCACTAAATTTGTTTGAACATATAAATTATTCAAGCATTAATATTAAACTAAAATTTTTATTAGTGAAATATTCATTGATACAAAAACTCAAAAAACTATATCTGATATAAATTAAATTACATTGAATGAAATAAAAATTACGTGTAATTTTTTATATAAATAAATAATTTTTTATAAAATAACTTCTATATTTTCCATTATATCATTAACTGTTTATACGCAGCTCCAAATCTACATTTGTATATTAATTTTTATAGCTTTACTTCCAATTTCACAATCAACTCCAACATTTTATTAACTATTAAATTTCTAAAAAAAATCTAAGGGAACTACAGGCTTCACCACAGCCAAATAATTTGTTCGCGTAACTTGATAGAGAAAATCATCAAAGTAAAGATAGTTTGCAGACTTTCCTATACATATTTATATGTCATATGATTTTAAATTTTCGTTAATAATGCAAAATTACATTATTCTGTTTATGTCCAGATTGAAGGAAAATTTACATTTTCTGTCTAAAATGTCAAATAGAGTTTTAACACACCATTCTCTAACCATATTGTAGAATCTATATTGTAGATAATTATAATGATATAACAATGAAATTTGAGTTTTAAATGAAGATTTAGCTTAGTTATATAATATATAGTTATATATTAGTCATAAAAATTTAGTTTTAACATTACATCATGTGTAATTTTATTTGCTATTAACTTAACAAATATGAAATAAAATTCCAAATATACAAATAAACATATTGTTTTACTACTTATTTGTGGATCAGGCACAAAAAAATATTTCCATTATCTATTCTTTGCATATTTCAAATACAAATATGTTAGTCTATCGTTTGTTTTGTTCATTATTTTTATATATATATATATTTTTTTTTTTTTCAAAAAAATTATTCTCTAACAATATCATCTAATAGAAGTTATAAGTTAAAAAATTTTTCAATTAAATTTTTCAAAAAACTAATCATTGTAAAAATTGTCTTTTAATATTCAATAATTACAATAGCTAAACATATATTATTATATTCTTAACAATAATCAATGTCAAATAATTTTTAATATAAATAAATCCGTATCCTTTTACTGTTTTATTGTTAATTTTGGTACATTACAAAAAATATAATAAAGATACATGTATAATAAATAATTAAACATTTTTATGTAAATCTTGAATAATATGATTTAAAATTCAAATTAGACTTCATTTAAGTTAACGCCTTTAAAACTTTTCGCAAACACTCGTGAATTTACCTCTTAGAAATGCCACGTGAAACTTCCGAAATTTCAGTACTAATAAGTCCTCTAGAGAGAGAGAGAGAGAGAGAGAGAGAGAGAGTAATAAAAATACATACGTAATCATCTTTTGAAATTCAAAAAACGATTAAAATAATGTTGGTGTGAATGGCAAAGATTAATTAACAAAAAAAAAAAAAAAAGATATAGTATAGGAATGAAAAAAGAAATCGTAAAAGAAACAATAAATGCATTTTATATCAGTAAACAGTTAATTTTATGCAAGCCCATGCATACGCGCACACCTACGGGCGTGTAAAATTTGGTATTTATAAAAAAAAAAAATTACTAATAAAAAGAAAATGAGAAGTGGTTCTGTTTAATTGTCGAGGATGATGAGATTCGTTTGTTAATCGAAAGAACTTAAATTTTTTTCTCCCGCGCACCGGCTGTAATCCAATGGAAATGACTCAAACGCGCGCGCACATGAAAGCGAATGCGCGAGCCAGGGAGGGAAAGCGAGAGACGGAGAGAGAGAGACGGAGAGAGAGAGAGAGAGAGAGAGAGAGAGCCGGAGAGGGGGGGGGATAGAGAACGCATGCGCGCGCACGAATGCACATGCATTTATGTTTATAGAGGGGCGTATAGGCGCGAGTGCGTGTGGGTATGTAAAAACAAATGTATGTGTTAGTTTGGGCGATCGTATGTGCGTGGGCGCGCGTGTGAAAATGGGTAGGTGGGTAACGTCCTCCCTTGTGAGATGAGGTGTTAGTGTGAAGGAGGAGGCGCAGAGTCTCGCTGGAGTTGTGCCATCCGTGGATATAACTCGGCGCTTTTCCATACTCTGGGGTCAGTCGACCCGCGAAACTCCGGCGCGAAGGTCGCACCTCCGACTCGTCTATATATCAGCAAAATCTGGCTGTCTGTTTCTATTAAAGGGACGGATTTTCGCTCTGTGTTCATTTGTAATTTGTGAACGTGGAGATTCTGATTTGAAAGGAAGACCGAAATAATGGATCGTTGAATTAACGTTATTTTATTGCCGTTTTATCTTATATTGCGATATTGTACTCAGTTTTTATTGCTGTTTTTCTTTTCTTTTTCTTTTCTTTTATATATATATATATATATATATATATATATATATATTGAAATTATTTTTTTTAATGTTGGGATGTTTATGTGTTAGGCGGATGAATTGCGTCGCTCAAAAAACAATTTTTGTTTCCTAGTGCTGTGATGTGACAAACCGTGCAAAATGATATTTCGGTTAGACGCAACTTTTTAGGAAGCAATTAGTTCGATTAAATCAATAATAATTTGTATAATGAATACGTGACATAAATTGCAATAATTGCAATGATAACCGAATTTTTAATTCATTCCTAATACTTAAGGCATATGCAAATGTTTATTATAGATAATTAAATTGCATTTTCCACGTGGGGGATTTTATTTTATGTTATTGGAATTATAAATTAAAATATTTTATTTACTGAAATTGTTTACTTATTGGCTTATTAAAAAAAAAAAAACAAAAACAAAAAACAAAACAAAAAACAAAAAAAAAACAAAAACAAAAGCAAAAAGAAGAAAAGGTGAAAAAAATTATTTGTTTCATAAATTATACGTTGAAGTGAATATTCTTATATCAATCGTTATTTACTTTTCATCCATACGAAATGAACATTTCGATCTATTGCGGTATAGATTAAACATTTTTCCTCCGTACTTAGCTACAAGTATTAACAATTAACTGGCGATATGTTGTGACCATTCGTTATTCTTTAGTTAAAAGGTAATGGCCCTTGGGCGCTGTTATACCCACACTCAAAAGAATTGATTGTAGAATCTAAAAAATCGAATTTATCGCTGTTGCTATCCATTAAGAATTTACGTTCAAAAGTATAAATTGTCTATTAGACGTAAAATTTGTCGAGTAACTGTGCGAGAACTTTTTCAGTTAATACAACGGTATATTAAACTACGCTCTATCCAAACTTTTGCCAATATATCATTTTTCATTTAACTATAAACATAAACTTTCTTTTATTGCGTATTTTAGATTCCCGATACCTTTAAATAGCGAACAGAATTAAATTCTTATAATTACATAAGATCCAAAAATTAATAGGTAATGTAACATAATATACTTTATCTTATGTGTAATATCTTCGTTATCAATTTTTTTTTTTTTTTTTTTTTTTTATATATAAAACGCATCTTACTCACAATCTTAGAGCTTTCAAATTCGAAGCTAATCGACAGCTTTCTAAAATTCAACGAATCTCAGCATAGTTTCATTTATTAAAAACACACGAACGAGCGAACGAGCGAACGAGCGAAAAAACGAAGAAAAAAAAGCACTTGTATCTTATACCTAATGGTATTGCACATTAAGGGAGTCCGAGAAGCAAAGCAGATGAAAATTGTCGATGGGTCCGTTATAAAACAACGAGGGAAAGAAATGGGAAAGGGAAATGATGGGATACGATTGATCATCAAGTTCGATAAAAATATGTCGGGTCAGGCTGGAGAAAAAAAAGTATCGTCCGAGAATAGAAATGTGTTCTCATATACCGATGAGTGTATAAATCTCGAGTAGCGGCGCGATAAGGGGGGAGGGGAAAAAAGCCAGCTAGAGCGCGCGTTCAATAAAGCGCGAAAAAAGCTTTGGGCTCGTAACAGTACGAACTTAATAATTCGAAGTACCGGAGCAGAATTTTCACCGTGAGACGACTGCGCGTCCCTTGGCATCCCGCTTATCTCCGCCTTCCCCTTCGCCTGGGCAAATGAACTATTGAATGGACCTTGGATGGACGACCATCTCGCCGAGAAGAGCGATACGTTTCCGCGTGCGCTCGTCGCCAGCAAGACGCTCCTGGGTAAAGTCAACTCCTACGCCAATGGGACGAATGTCATTTATCGTGGCGACCACCCACCGTTGCTCCGTCTCGTGCTAGCGGCCGATGTTTCCCTCGCTGTTGTCGTGGCCGTGTGGCATTTGCATGTTTGCCAGGAAGCGAGGAGCCAAATTGTAGGCCGTGCTTTCTTGGCTTCCGACAGCCGAGCGAGAGGAAAGACCGGAGCGGCTAATTGCGGTGACTGAGAAGCTTTTCGCGACGGTTTGCCTCCACTTACAAATTAGCGCGAAGCCCATTTTCCCGGGGTTGAAATTCGCGTAAATTAGCGGCGCTTTATTCTCAGTACGCGTGAATTATGCTGATTAGGTATGATTTAGTATGTATTGCCCGTAATAATATAACAATTACTTTTAAAACATTTGCGGGACGCTATTATTCGCAGGACTCGACCAACGCGAATTTCGAGCCTACAAGCCTGCAATTGCTTAGCGTTCAAGAAAATAAGAATAATCACGCAAATATGCTACTTGCGTAGTCTTACGAAGAACAGACTAAATTTCAATTATTAATGTACGTCTCTGTAAAAAAATTCTTCACTTACATGACACGCGTGTGTATGCGTGCGTGCGTGCGTGCGGGTGTGTGTAATAATATCATAGACAAGGTCAGTCCTTTTGAATTATACTAAGAAATTTCGTTTTTTTTTTTTTTTTTTTTTTTTTTTTTTTTTTTAACATGCAGTGTAACGCAGAAAATAATTGAAAATACTTATGCGAGTGAATAATCATTGTATTTTAATAATACGTGATGAAAAATTATTCAAATTTTATTATATAAAACTACAAAAATTGCACAACCAGCAACCAGCATATAATGTAAAATTATTAAATAAATTTCAGGTACATGTCAATCATTTTTTATTTTATTCTATCCGAATAATAATCTATCTATATTGTTTCACTTATTTGTATTTATTTATGTATTTTAAGTAACTTATATACGCGACTAATTGTAACGTAATTTTCATTGCCAAATTATAATTTCAGGTTTTCAACAAACTTTATCCATTTATATTTCACAAAGTGATAGTAAATTATAATTTGTAGTTATTCGTACATTCGAACAAATAGTCATATTCTATTATTTTCCACCCTCAAGAATCCTATGATGTAGCTTTCTTGGAAATCGGAAAAATAATGGATTTCAGTATTAGCCAATAACATGCCTCTATAACTTAACTTGTAAGAAATAAACTTCATTTTTCTTCATCCAATCTATCTTTCTTTTTTTGTCTTGTCCCTATAAATTAAATTAATAATTAAACGATACATGTTAATCGATAATTATAGGTTGTAAACAGATGTTATATTAACATTGAATAAGTATAAATGTTGATAATAAATGAATATAAAGGAAAAATTTAACATAAACAGCATAAATATTCTTTTACTGCGTATTAAGCTAATAACAAATAGTCGAGATAAAGGATCAAATATTCTCTTTGCTCAACTATTGTCCAATTAATTTAAAACATCCGAAATTGAAGTTAATTTTTTTCAGAATTTCCAAAAGTATTAATATAAATTCGGTAAAATTTTATCATATTTCTTATTCGTATCATATAGTTTTCCTAGATCATCCATTGAAAATCCAATTAAATTGAAATTAAAATAAACTTTAAAGATAATGTAATAATATATTTATTTATAATCATTAAATATTAATAAAAATATCTCAATTCGTATATATATACATATATATATATATATATATATAATAAATCAATAATTAATCGTTTAATTTATTTTAATTATTATTATACTCATCGTTTGATATGGTTATTATTAAATAAAAAGACATTTATATAAGTTTTTTATTGAAAATAATAATTAAGAATCATCCTTCATCGACAATTGTCAATTATGATGAATAAAACTCGACTAAAAATAGATACATATAAGTAATATATAAAAAACGAGACGAAGTTTTCATTTGTTAATATTTTGATGAACATTTTACATTGTCGAAGCTTTTTGTATTCTCTTTTAATTTCCGGTCAACTTTCATGAAATATTCATTTTCTTTTAAGTATTGTTGCATAATTAAAATATAATATTTAATTTATTCTGAATAATTATTCATTAAATAATTATGCATAAGTAATTATTATTGATTATTATTGATTTCATAGAAATTGTAGAACGATGGCTTGTTTCTTAATAAATATATATTGTCCACTGATACAAAATAAATTAATATATTTTTGCAATTACAAAGTATTTTTATATGCCTTTATATGTTCAAATAAAGTGAATAACAAGTGACGTTATTATTAGATGTTTGATTATATTTTTACAATACATTCATGAAAATCGAGGTTTATGATAGTCCATTACTATAGGGTAAAAAGAAAGATAAGGTTATTTTTTATATTATGATAGACGTTAAAATTATAAGAAAATATGAAAAGTTATATAAGAATTGATTGAAAAATTTCAATTTATCTGTCTTACATAATAAATAAATATACATCGATCGTAAAATCCCTTAGCTAAACAAACCACGCTTTTTCTACTTTATGTTTCATGGTCTTACAATTTGTCTTTCTGTCAGTAGTGATAAATTTTATGGTTTATCTTTAAACATTATAAACAAGCAGTTCATTGGCAAGATATGCGTTTAATTTAAACTTGAAATTCCGTATTTTAATTATAAATTATTTAATATTAAAATTATAATTATTTATAAAATAATTGTTGTTTAGTATAAGCATTAATTATTAGGACTATAAAGGATTGTGTAAGACAATTGTTACATTATTTTGTAATGTTAGTATACTTGGTGATAATAATAAAACAAACCTTGATGTATGTCAAGCGTATTCGAATATTAACAACAAAATCGTTTCTCTATTCTAGATAATAATTATGAAAATTCGATTAAATATATTTTCTTCATAATATGCTATTTATATATAATACAATAATATTATTCTGTTCAATATAATACAATAAATATTTAAATTATTAATAATAAAACATAAGACATATATATTTATATATATATATATATATATATGAAGTATTAAAGATGCAGTTGTACTTAAAAATTCTATAAAAAGAAATGACAAGGCTGCAAAAATTAATTCGGTAAACAATATTTTACCATAAAAAAAAAACATGGAATAAGCGATTTGTTCTTCTATCTAAAATTATAATCATGTCTGTTATCTTCTCACCATCTTCATTGTGCTGTTTTGCACTTATAAAAAATAGCATTATAAGTATCTCTATAAAGCCACGCGCTACATACCTTCGTTAACATAATTGCAATGCACATATTGTTAGTTAATTATGCTCCACTGTATTTTAATCCAGAATTTTTATCTTCTTGTTTGCAAAATTAGATAGTCTAAATATTGAGCCAGTAACTCGGAAACAAAATTTCTTTTTTTTTTTATCCAGTTTTTGTTTTTATATTTGTATTGTATTGTACTGAAGTGTAGTTTCAACTTTAGTTTCTCTTATTTATTTTTACAAGTCGTTACAAGTGAAAAAGACTCATTCAAATTGAATATATTATATTTATCGTTATTCCTTGAAATAATGAATAAAGCTTAAAAAATACGTGATAATTAAAAAGTTTAATACGATTAAGATAAACAGTTTTTGTTTTTATTGTTTGAAAAAGTTAAAATTTTTTTTTTTTTATATTACCGTTGTTTTAATTTCATAAGGCTTAAAAAGTTATAATTACATTGTTTTTTTTTTCTTTTTTTTCTTAGATTACATTTGAGTTAATTACATTTGAGTAAAGTTTGTTAAATTTAATAAAACTATTTGCTACATAAATTTAATTAATTGAAAAGGTAGATAATCTTATTGACTTTCTACCTTCCAATTTTTTATTTTAATGATTTTTAGTTTGGCAGATTATCTGCATTGGAAATACTCGGATATGTGTTTTATTACAAACTGTCAGAGCATATAAATGAAATTATAATATTTATTTTTATAGTAGTATTTTATTCCTTATAAGAAATGATTTAAATATAATAATACTGAAAAATATGCTGAGTACGCTCTAAAACTACAAATACCCTATTATAACATAAAATGAACTTCAGTCGCATTGCGTTAGAATAATTATTTTCTTTAAATAAGCCATTATGTTAGATTTACGATTATTTTACTTGAAATTATATTCTTCAATTTATAAAAAAAAACTTTTATAACATATAATATAAAACTATCAACGAAAATTTAATCGTACGTACGTGTATGCCGAAGAATAATCACAAAAAGTAATTTTCAAAAATTCGTCATATATTAAGAAAATTACTTAAAACTTAAAAGAATTGAATATTAAAAAGCAACGAGCATAAACAATATTTGATGTCGAATCCTGCCAGGTCTGTTATTAAATAAAATAGACGAATGAATACTTGTAAATGTAATTTTCAATTAAAGTCCCTTTGGTAACTTACTATTCTGTCGGTTCAACAAGATTTTGGAACATATTGGTTTATGGTTTGACATCTGGATTAACGTCAGGTGGTCGTGCTTAAATTTCTATCCCACCAGTCTACAACATGATTATTTCATTAAATTCCAGATGGAAAATGCACTATTATCAAAATATATATATTGTATATGAACTATTTTTATACTAAATTTGAAAATTGTTAGAAAAAGATGGAACACCTAAAATATATAAACCATTATGTATACATACATACGTAAATACATACATATATATATATATATATATATATATATTTATTTATTTATTTATTTATTCATCTATAATTAATTTATAAAAGGGTATTTTATGAAAGCAGTACCCACTAATATAATCGGAATAATTTATTTAATATTCAGATAATTTTCAGAAAAGCATAAGAAAGCGGAACCTTGAATTTCTCATACTGTCTACCTTATCTATGTATACAGTTATAAAATAATCCTAGATCATCGGTATAATCTCTCTATAGTTTCCAATGCTCTCTGCATCCAAAATAAGCTTCAGTTAATTTTAGAATTTAATATCTAACACTACTTTAAATATTCTTATGAATAGCAAACAAAAGCCGTTTATACACATTTTATTGTATAAAATTATATTTGATGTGAAAAACATTGTTATGTCATAGAAGTATTTTAGAAGAAAATATAATATTATTTAAAGCCAAAGCAATTTATAATATAACGATGATATGACAAAGTCACTTAGCTTGAGAAATTATAAAATTATGCGAGGACCAATAATACAAGCGATTATTCCGAAAGCTCTTTAATTTTAACATTCAACAATCTTTAATCATACGATTACATTAAATTCTACAGTAACTAGTGATTAATTCTTGAAATCCCCGATCGATTAATCAGCGCAACTATATTACATCTAAAGACAATAGCATTATTAAAGCGCTAAGTAAACGATTAACATACATACGCGAATGATGTAATTAACGGTAAATTTCGTACTTAATCCATCCGGACAACCTGCCCCTCAAATATTTAACGTTAACGATGCGACCAATGGAAGCTTCCAACGGTTTATTGAAATTGCCCAGCCAATATTATCGATCAAAGTAGCACCGAAGCGCCAATCTAATTAAAGTTCGAGCTTAGCGGCGCTGCACACCCGGAGCCCCCGTCCCAATTCAACCGGGCATATTTAACCAGCCGCTCTATATCAAGATGTCTGTCTCGTTTCAGAGTTAGATCTCGACTACTTGGAGCGACGCGGAGATGACAGATACGAGACAGAAGTCACGAGCGGCGTCGGCTCGGCCAGCAAGGAGGAGGACAGTCCAGCCGACAGCCTCGAGCGCGTTAAGGTCGTCTTCCTCGGGGCACCTGGCGTCGGCAAATCCAGTATCATTCGAGTAAGGAGACGTAGCTTTAATTCCTCCCCCAGACCACTCCACTCCACGGCACAAACAGCCGACTCGACGACCTTTAAAGAAAGGGAAACACACAGCGTCCGAATGGCCACCTTAAAGGACCAAGGAATTATCATATCTGAATGATTTTCAAAATCCCGGTATTGGGTGGTTGACCGCGATTCCACGAGACTACGTCCTTTCCCGAAAACCTTTAGCAAGTTGAATTTGTTTATTTTTTTTTATTTTTTTCTTTGATTTTTCATTAAACTTTGTTTTTTTTTTGTTTTTTTTTTTGTTTTTTTTTTGTTTTTTTTTGTTTTGTTTTTGTTTGTTTGTTTAATGGACCTCGAGTGGACGGACGAGTCGGCGACACTTTTTTTTTAAGAAAGTCTTAATGATCGCTACGTGAGAGCATATTGCTGAATCGAATGGATTAACCATAATCTTTCTCGTGGTATTGTCAAATCATTAAATACGTATTATGCTCGAGGACAAAGTATAGTATATTAATATAATACGGAGCCTAATTGACAATTGCGTTTCTTAAATTCCAAGCAAATAAAAGTAATTGTTGGACTTTTGTAATAAGAATCTCGATTGAAAAATACCTTCTCTCATTTAAATTTTTCAAAAATAAAAGAATTGTACACTTATTTCGCGTGATGAAGCATTAAATCCTCAATCTTTTCAAATTTTATACAAGACTTTATAAGCATTCAATCACTCATACTATGCCAGCCAGCATAGTCTTAAAACATATTTTGAAATGGTAAATTTTATGCTCTTCGCTGGTATCGTATCGAGTGCAGTTTATTGTAAAACTGCAACCATAAATAATTATTAAATAGTAAGTATATTATTGGAAAACGTATAGAGATATCTCAATCATATAAGATAGTAGGATAAATTACAAAATGAGTACGAATCTATTTTCAGTACTTGACTGAAAATATATCATAATCACATATAGTGATCGTGTACTATGATGATAAGAGTTTGCATTTCATTTTGACAAAAAATTCAATTTAAAATTCAATTAAAATTACTATATTGCTTTTACATAAAACAAAAATTATTATGCATAATATCTTGTCGGCATTTTACTTTTTAAAAAGTTTGATGTATTATTTATGTGACGTTTTACTTCATTTGAACAAAATTTTTTCCCCTTTCTTTTATGTTAATTTGTTAATTTATTAACGGCGTTGAAAGCTCTGAATTTAATACAATCATATTTATTCATTTACCATGTCTTATTAGAATGGAAGGTACATTTTCTTTTTAAATAAAAGCTAATCCATCAAATAATATTGAATGATCTCTAATCATTGTGTAAAATGTATTAAAGCATATAAAGAACATTTCAATGTGATAAATGATAAATATCTATTTATCAATCTCATTTTGGTATCATAGTGATAAATACATCGATACTTAATTGCTTCAACAACTAATTTTATTATTATAAATTGATGTCTAACGACATAATTTAGGTGAAATAATAATTATAGTCGACGTATTTGTTACTTTATAAATAATATTCAGTTGAGTTTTAAAATAAAATGGAATATTAGATTTTTATTTTAATTAATTAAAAAAAAAAAAAACATCTCATTATAATCTAATTGAAAATTTAATAAAAATTTATTTTAAAAATATTCAACCACTCTTTGATGACGATAAATAATTGATGAATAATTGATTATTTACAAAATATAATACGGTGAAGAACAGCATAAACATAATAAGACGATGCTTAAAACCAACTGAAATATAATAAATTATTAATTATAACGTCATAATAATCAAGGGTCATATCACCAACATTCATACTTTTACTAGGCGCTAAAGTATGTACTCTTTCACTATAATTAACCCAAGTAATGCGTTTAATGCTAAGTTTCAAACATACTTTTCCCATTATGTAATGAGATGCATTAGTCGTGTGTATGTGTAGTGAGAGGAAAACCGATTTTTATACTTAAATTATTAATTGAAAATTTGAATATTCAGAATCGATATTTTGATAAAAAATAAAATAGATGTTATTAATTTTATTGACGTGGAACAAATTAAAAAAATTTAATTCCAAACATAGTTATGATAATTTAATTCTTAAATTAAAAAAATGTGATAATTTCAATTATTGAAAATATAATGAAAATGCATTTGAAATTAATTTGACGTATGATGCAAATTGCTCTTGATAATCCAACGATGCAAGTATCTCTAAAATTCGTTTAGTGCAAGAAAAATAAATGTTATTTAATTACACACGCTCACACACACACGCTCACACACACGCACGCACGCACGCACACACACACACAGCGATCACTAATAAAGAGTCTCCTAATCATTAATATTCAAAGGAATAGAATTAATTATTCGAATGTAATCAGCACGGGCAATTTTTTTATTTCAAGTGGACTAACAATTTTTTCATAGTGAAAATTTGTAATAAAAAATGAAAAATATATTTAAGACTATCAAATAATAATCGTATCAAAAACGATGATTAAATTATTATTATTGATATGAAAATAAAGAGATTAGAATTTTTTCTTTTCTATCCCTTTTAACTTAAATTATGATAATTATATTACGATGTTTCTATGTCGTTCATGACTAAAACGGCATTTTCGATTAACTGAGAATTATGCTTTTGAAAATAATATGAGTACTAACATATGTCCGTATAAAAGGAATAATGTTTTAAGGACATAATTATATTATTACAAACCATAAAGAATAATTGAAAGTATATGACAGATGGAAATATTGTTAAGAATTGAAGAAAAAATCAAATACAAAATACAATGTTTTATCAATATAAGTACAACGTGAATAAAATAATCAATAATCCAAACATCGTACACTTACATCCATACTAACAATGAAAAGCTCTCGTAAAATATTATTTCTAAATTTTCAATTTTTGCCGTTTCTACATTGAAATTTAAAATCATCGAGTAATAAATTAAAAGACGAAGAATCAATGAGCATTCAAAATTTCTTAATAAATGTATCCATCATTATTTACTTGACTTGATATTTTATAGTAATATTTTAAGAACAAAATGGTCGAAAGAATTATTAAATTGCTCGGATTTATATTTTATACCTAATATAAATAAATCACTTATAACAAGTAAAATTGAATGGAAATAGTTTACGATAAAGCACATAAACTACATAATAAATTTATTATTTCGTACAGAAATTTTATACTGATAATATAAAATGAAATATATAAATGAATGCCGCCTTAAACAATATATAAATTTGCTCTACTTTCCTGATAAAAAAATTAATTAATACAAAATAAGACTTGTCCGATTTATAAATTCTTTGTTAAAAGACTTAAATATTGTCATAAGCATTTCTTATAGAATATAATTAATTAAGCTTCTAAGGAATAATTATAAGATTAAATGTTATGTCGTATTTAGAAATAAAAAATTTAATTATTTATTACTTGCATAAATATCATAAATTCATTTATATTTCCTTGGTACATAGATAAAACAATTGTATAGTTCACATATACATATACATGTTAGCAATAATATCAAAAGAATTAACTTTAAAATTAAAGTAAATGTTTTCATGAAGAATGATTTCAAGCTTTATTTATTATTTTGTATCAACAATGCATTCAAATATTATTGTTATTTATAATGCCACATAATAGTTTATTGAAGAAATATAATCTTTCTATGCTCGATTTATAAACATTTTACAAACATATTACAAACAACATACCAAATCATTCGCTATGAATAATAAAAGTACTTTACAAATAAGTAAGAAAAAGATTGCATGAGTTTAAATTTTTCTATTTTTATAAAAATTATTGGAATTGATATATAAAATGTATAGAAGATCACTATCAGATTTCCGTGTGAAGTTATTCGATTTTTGCAACATAAGTCAGAAGCTTGAAATAATATTTATATACCAATAAACTGTCAAATAAAATTTACAATTATCATATATCTTTATATTCCAGCTTATTATTTGCCTGATTGATAAATAAATTAAAATTTACAGAAATATTTATACTAATTTTGTTAAACTAAAAGTATACGAAACAAAATAATTTGTATAAAAATAAAGTAAGGAAAGTATAATTTTTCTAAAAGATATTTAGATTTTATTTGAATCGATTAATATATTAAATAAATAACTCATTAATAAGCAAAATGACTATTAACGACTAAGAAAATACGTATAGAATTTAGGAATAACAATTAGTTAATTTTCTTAATAAAAGCTTGAAATAATTTCTTCTAGCAAAATTGTTCTTAAAGTTAACTTTAATAAATACTTGGTCAATTAAATATTCTTTTGCTTTTAAATAGGTTAAAATCATTTTAATTACATGACATTTAATTCTTATACAATAGATGTATTTAAATCTTCTAACATTTAATTCTTACATTTAATTCTCATATAATTAGATATATATTTTATAATTATTTGATAATCATATGAATGAAAATAAATGAAAAATTTTTAAAACTTCCATCATATCCAAGATACATAGAATCCTTTTTTTATCTGATAACATTTTATTTTAGTTTTATTTAAGAAATTAAACGTAATATAAATTAGTATTTATTATTTTTATTATTTATTTTTATCCAATAGTAATATATTTTTTTGATAAATTACAAATAAATAAGACTTACCAATTTTTGCCTCCGTACTTTTATCCTGATATATAGGAATAAACTAACGATGCATAGCGTATTTAACGAACATTTTATCTCAATCGTGAATCTATATCATCAGCTCGTAAATTTTTTCTCTTTCTCATTTTTGTAATCTTTTGGACCACAAATAATTGCATTTTTAGAAGATATAATAATATAAAAAAAAATTTTAATTAAACAATGGCGATATTGCTCTTCTATATATTAATATATAGGTACACATTTGAATAATTATATACACTTCCATTTCGTGTATTCCGAACTCTATTACATAGGCATTCATAACAATAATTTTAAAGAAAAATATGAAGTCATTGTTAAAAGGATATCAGTAAGAATTTTACAAGACTTTTCTATGCAAGTAAAAATAATTAAAACGAACATAGTAATTACACATCAAGGCATAAATATCCTTTGACAATAATTATCATAAATTTCTATTATTTTATAATAAAAACAATTATTTTTATCATTATTTATAATCCAAAATAATCCAAAGTCCTGAAATATACTTAAAAGATATATGATAATGGGTCAAATATTTCAATCTATACAATAATTCTATATTATCATCATCTGCTTACCTTTTTAAATTATGAAATTATGTAAATTATGAAAGAAAAAAATATAACGAATTCTGAATACAATTATGATTATCTATTTTTTATCTTGTAATATTATGTCTTTTGCACGAAATAAGTGTTAAATTTATTTCAAATATTGCAGTTTTGAAATTTAGTACATAACCTATCAGTCTTATAGCTAATTTCAATTTTTCACTTTCCATACATTTCAATAAAAAAATATTTAATAAATACTAAAATTATCAACATTGCATAGTAGAAGAAATAAAGTGTTCAAATCATCAAATATTCATTGATCCAAAGTATTTATAGAACTGTAATAAGTAGAGTTAGTTTAAAAGCTTCCTTGTAATTTTAAGTATTTATAAATAAAACATACTTGCTTGTGAAACTATTTCAATTGTAGCCACTATTATTGCTTAAACTATGCATGTTAATTAACTGCTAAGATTTAAGATATGACAATAAAGATAAAATGAAAGTGGGTTACCTCGTTACAATGGTGCTAAATTTAAAACAAAACTCTACTCTAAGATTTTCACTGAATTTTTTTAATGGTATTTTATAAATTTTGATTGTTGATCATTTATTTTACACTATAATATTGCGCGAATTTTGAAAACGATAGTGTAAGGTATTGTGAAAATATTTGCTAATAACTACTTGCAGCTAGGACAAAGTTTGGAAAATTATGAACTTCTTCGGTAATATTTACTGTACAATCCATGAATTTCCATATAAAAATATCTATTTTATAAATGTATTTATTTTATAATGAAACTTTATCAATAGATAATAAAATATATGAATAATTGTATGAATTAATATTTGAAATTAATTATTATTTAAAGAAAATTCATGCGACAGTATCTATCACAGATACTTTTAATGTCAATATAATAATATAGAATTTATTATAATTGCTTCGAAATAAATGAATTTGTTATTTAAACAAAAACCTCGAACCTCGCTTTAAAATCTATCATAACAATTAGGATTTTGTTATAAAACGAAAAAAAACTCTGTGAACTTATTTATTAATACGATTAACTCTCCTCCCTATTAAGTCTATTAGGTCGATAGTTGTATCCTTATTTAGATGAATAAATGATATTTATTTCAGGAATTTAAAAAATTTATCAAACTTCTTTATTTTCGATTCTTACTATAATTTAAAGCATTTAAAGATTCACTACACACATATATTTCATTCAAGTAAACTTGAAAATATAGTAAATTAAAGCAAAAATTAAACTTAGAAAATTAAGCACAGAGAACAACAAATGGCGAACAAATGGCCAACAGGCATAGCAGATAACCCATTCTTACAGTACATAGTTGCACAATATTTTACCATAATATCATTTTAATTCTCTTTGTGATCTCTTTGTAAGTTTGACAGCGTCACAGAGCAGCAGATAATTTCATTGCTGCAAAACTGCCGTGCAACTTATAAATTAATTAAATAGTGGTGACCGTGATGTATGCAAGTGGACGTAAATAGAAATTTACGGGAGATCGACGAATGCATTAAAGTGCTCTTTATAATTGGTCATTTATTAAATGGTTTCATGCTGTTCTTTCTTAATATTTATCATTTATTTATATGTTCTTAGAATATTTTTGAAGGAATTAGGCTAAATATTATTCTAAATTCTTAATAGCATGGACAACATTTATATATAAATTTATAAATATCATATTGAATTATTACTGTAAAATATTTTTAATATTATTATTATTTTCAATATTAGTGAGTATAACAAGTTTGAATGAGGGCAAATAATTAAGATAGAAAAGTTTTTATTCTTGAACTGATGTTCAGACTGACTTAAATATTAGATAAAATTTTGCGAAAGATGTACATGTGAAAGCAGACTCAAATGTTATATTAACCATAAATACTAAAAGCATTATGAAATTAAATATAATACATTAGTTTTCTAATTTTATATTATAATTAATAATGAAAAGAATCAAATATTAATTTTATAAATTATACTTAGATTAAGCAATGGAAATTTAAAAAATACACTCCAGGATAGAAATTTTGCATCAAATTAATTATTATTTATACTTGAATTGTATGTAGAAAATCAGAATATATACGAATGAATAATATTGGTAGCTTTATTAAAGATAAGAAGAAAATATATATATATATATATATATATATATATATAATTGATAATTATGCATTCTTTCAAGAGTATAAATTAAATATATGATGAATAAGTTAAATCAAAACTATTAAAGTAAAAAATACCCTTTAAATTAGATTATAAAAAGAGGTATTAATCAATACATGTAAATTACATAATAACAGATGATAAAATTTAATAATACTTCTTAATAAGATCTAACTTTCTTTTTCATTTGTCGAAATGTTGAAGAATCTATGAGATCTTAACGATATGCGAAATATTGAAAATTATGACTGAAAAATGTCCTGGCATTTAAAGCTATAAAATTTCTTGCTGCTCTGAGAATATAAATCCTTAATAATAATAAAAAAAAGTCGATGAATCAACTTTAAAACACCTGGTCTCTTTATGTGAGAAAGCACACGTGGTCGACTGCTTCTAGCTTTCATGATAGTATTAATCAACAAACTCCCTGAATGCATGTTTTCATTATCCTTAATAAGGAACGAAGATAATAACAAGAGCTTAAATGAGAAGAATAAAAAAAAAATGAAGATGAAGAAGAAATATTTACCACCGGTATGGTAAATATTCGTATAAAATAGAATAGGATATTTTAAAGAATAAAAAGGAGGGGGTGGGGGATAAAGGAAAGTAAGAATAAAAGAAAGAAATCTAAGTTAATAAAATACTAATGGGAAAAAAATTCGATAGATATTATGTCTTGTAAAACATATGCTATGACGTTTCAGACTTAAAGCACTTTGATGTGTAAAATTCCATGCGACGAAAAAGAAATGAGATTCGAAGAAAAGTAAAAAATAAATAAGGACATGTTTAAAGAGACGAAGTTATAAATTTTATTCTTTATCCGCCTCTCTCACGTATTGGTACACTAATGCACCAAAACTACTACTACTTTATCCGCCTCTCTCACGTATTGGTACACTAATGCACCAAAAGGAAATATACACGTACATAATAATGTAAGAAAAGCAATGGTATAAGTTTATGTATCCACGCCAGTTTCTTTCAAGGAACGCACATATATTTCTATATATGTATATAATATAATATAATAAAATATAATATAATATATATGTTGGTGTATTTACGCGCGCGTATGTTGTTAGAGGGAAATCAATTTCCCGCTATACTAACGACTTCCACTCATTTCCGAGAGTCGTTTCCAACTTGTCTCGACAAACCTATCAACGTATCGCCATACAGGAGATGTCAATTTTATGGCTTGTTTCGTGTAAAAACAGTATTAATAAAAAAAATGTCGTAGCCGTAGGAAGCGCAACACCACATTTCATATTCAATCATTCGATTGGCGCCATTAATTAAATGACTTCTGTGTCCTGTTTATCGATAAAATCTGATGGCAAGACTCGGCAACTCGCGACGACCTTCAGCGCGATTGGAAAACATATTTGCGGTAATTAGTCTGTCGGTATCTATATAGGCCAGAATAAAATATTTTTCAATAGTTTTTAGACATTTTTACTGACTGTATAATAATGATGATCATACAATGCACGGGAAAGTTCACACGAATTTGATATTTTAGTAATATTTTTCTTTTAATTTTATAATTGAACCGATGACAATTTAATCACGATTGACGAATATACTGTGTAAAGAATAAAAAAAAACAAAAACAAAAACAAAAACAAAAACAAAATACATTTCACAGTATCGTAAGTTTTGCAATTGAAAATTTACATATATAATTATTGTGTATATTTTATTCTTTCTTATGCTTTTGCAATCGATACTTTTCCATCTACGATATATATATATATATATATATATATTTTTTTTTTTCATTGGAATTATTAAAAAATAATATGATTTATACTAAACGGAATGATTCTTCGATTCATTATTCGAATTAGTCCAACAGAAATTCATGAAAAAAAAAAAAAAGTCAATACGTTATTCTATCGTAATGAATATTTAATAATTATTATTTAAATTGATTTCAAATGGTTTAAATGGATTTTAAATATTCATAGAGAAATTTAATACAACTAATTGCATGCAAAATACATGTCTTATAAATAAATATTGATTGTTAATATATTAAGAATTTAATAGAGAAAATTATGCGTAAATGTATATGTGTAATTATTGAAAAAAATTCACATCACAACGGTTTACGATATGTTGGCCTGTGGTAAGTTTTTCTTAAAGTTATGTTGCTAATCATGAAAACAAGAAACTTATCAAAAAAGGCAAAGATTAATTTAATTTAAAGACATTTTAACGTTCGTAAGCGAATGAAAAGTTCAGTGACAGAGCGTCGCTACGATGATTTTATTAAAATAAGTGCGAGATAACTATATTAAGTCTTGTGCAGATTGTCTATAATTAAAGCAATCGACGTTTAGAAAATCTTCTGTCGGCAAAGTGTTGAACTTTGCTTGCATATCAGAACCGTCTGAGCAATGTTTGAGGGGAAAAAAATTTTGTCCGGCAAAATTTATTCAATAATATCGGCGTCCTACTCGTATATTTTAGTAATATTTTCAATTTAAAAACCAATTTCCCTTAATTTAAATTTCATTTTCTATTATAATACCATTAAAGCATCTAGTATTGTTTGTTTTATTGCAATGCAGCATGAAATATTCTATTAATTAATTAACACGTAAGTTGTAATCAATTTTTCTGAAGCAAAGGGGGAGGTATAACTTATAAAAATGAAGCATTATATAAAAAACTGAATTTTTTATGGACAAAAATTACTTTATGCATAATTGACAGCCATTTAATTATAATCATATATTTTAACCAATTAAGCTTCAAATTTTTTTTTCTTCTTTTTTAGTCAGAATTGATATCGTAAAATCACTTTTGATACGAAAAGTCACTAGACGCTAAAAATTTTGCTCTTTCAAAGACTTTTTACTAGAGCCACGCGTAAGTCACACGAAATTATTTGTTCCGAGATTGCAAAGCATCTAATTGAACTTAGGATTGGAAAGTTGAAATAGTTAGAATAATTTTGTACGGCATTAATTATGTTTTTCATCAAATGACTGATAATTAATTTAATTAAAAGTTTCAATTTCATATAAAGCATCGTAACTGGCGTACGTCGCGCTCGTGAATACTTTACATATTCACTTTCGTACGGAATCGTCGCACAGGTGCAAAAATAAAACGGCTTCGGTCTGATCTTCGTTAAAGCAAATGAATTCGAATGAAATGAACGTAAGAAATAACGCGAGAACTAAGTAGCGTGGACAGTGAAATATAAAATAAACTAAACTCTAACTAGGAAATATAGTTGACTCTGTAAGTAAAATCGCGCCCACCAGTAAATTGGCGTAAATCGTACGAGGTGGGATGAAGGGATGGGCTGAAGGGTGTGTGTGTGTCTGTGTGTAGTGTGTAGTGCGTGCGCGCGCGCGCGCGCGCGCGTGTGTGTGTGTGTGTGTGTTTGTGTTTGTTTAAGGGGGGGGGGGGGGGGGGGGGGTATGTGACGATGGTGGCGAAGGGAAGGGGGCAGTAATTGCAGCTCCGTGACAGCATTACATGGATAAATCGATTCCAGCAATTCGTCTGGAGCGAATTCTCGGAGGAGTACAAGCCTACGGAGCGCCGGGAAACGTACTACCCGAGCGTCGTCCTCGCCGAGAGGCTTTACGAACTCAAAATCACAGATCTGCCGACGATACCGTACTTCCCGGTCAGCTCTCACCTGGAATGGACCGATTTCCGATATTATGGTCTACGCAGTGCCACTGCCTACGTCCTCGTCTTCGACCTCAGCAATCAGGACACCTTCCAGGTATATAAACACCCATGCTAATCGATATCTCTTCTTTAAAAAATGCAAGGCTAATTGGATTACATTGCTTTTTTTTTCTTCCTTTTATTTTTGTTATCGTTGTCGTTGTTATCGTCGTCGTCGTTGTTATCGTTGTCGTTGTTATCGTTGTCGTTGTTATCGTCGTCGTTATCGTCGTCGTTGTCGTTGTCGTTGTCGTTGTCGTTGTCGTTGTCGTTGTTGTTTTATATAAATAGACAAAATAAATGATAGCAAAGCTTTGGTAAGGTGCGCTCGACTTTGTGATTTGGAAATTCCCAATGCAAGATTCTACTGACTACAAGTAATGACACAATATCTTTTGTAATTGTTGAGAATATATGGAGATAATAAGTGATTGGCTGCAAGATTGTTGCAAAGATGGGCAATAACTATTAGCGCAAGCTACTTTAAAGCTTTAAGCTGAAAGACACGCTCTCAAGCGAATACACAAAATTAATTACGCCTATTATATTTTTTAAGCGAAAATTAGCTTATTATTGAATTCAGATTCACGTTAGTACACAGAGCTTGCATAATTACCGACACGGAGTGACTAACTGATTAGGCTTGTAATTGTATTGCGGTGGTATCACAGTTGAGCTTGACTAGTCACGTACATCTTCCACGGGTAAATCGGATTCGAACGTCGGTACTAGTGCATTGTTCCTTAATTAATTCGAGCATTACATCCCTTTATAACTTTCCTAAAATAGGATTGAGGTTACAATTATGCTTATACGATAAATAATTAATTATTTATCGTATCTGTATCGTATTAAAGTACTATTGCCCTTAAAGCTTTAATAATACCTAAAAAAGAAAAGATACATATATCAATATGAATGTAAAAAGAATGGGAGCCGAGGGTAAAAGACATTAAAGATTGATGTGTCTTTAGTGCAGAGTAGTCTCTTATCATCATATTTTGTTTGTTTGGGATTTGTGTGATTTATTTTAACAGCCGATATAGCTTATGCTTGTATTGTTTAAAGAACTACTTATTCAATTATCCTGGTCTCACCATTCCACTCTGCTGTATTTTATGTTATGTATACCCTTTTGATCGCGAGATTTTATTCAACAACTCCCTCTTAGCATTTTATTCAATCACCTAAATTATCTCATTTAGTTTTTTAATTTTTTAATCATACGGATTATTTACAGTACTCGATGGTATTCTCCTTTTTTTTTTTTATTATTCTTTTTTCACTGAAGCACTACTTCAATGCAGGCTAATGGATAATATAGTAGTTCGTTTTATTAAATATTACTTCGATTACTTATTCAATATTCATTTTGACTATTCCCTTCGTTGTCATTTACATAGTTCCATTATTACTGTATGTGTAAATAAATGTACACAGCATTGTGTGTCCATTTATTTCAAACATATATTGCATTGTAAATTCTCAGGTAACCAAATATAACAAATTCAATACATATGGAAAAATATATTTTTAAAATCCAAACATTTGCGTTTATTAAACATATGAAAAAATTGGTCTCTCTCTCTCTCTCTCTCTCTCTCTCTCTCTCTCTCTCTCTCTCTCTCTATGAAATATGACAATATTTTATTGATTAATGTTTTTATACATTTTTTTTTGTAATATTTTTATGAGATTCGTCATCATTCTTTAAGTATAAGAAATAATGATTATTCAATCTTCACTTTTGAAATTTGTCGCATAAGTAGACTAAGAGATATTATGCAATAGAAATTAGAACATATCGAAAGGTATATAAACGCTTATATCTAAGGACACTTTTATCTTACATTACAATTGTAATCTTATCGATATATTCCATCAGTAATAATTATCTTGCATAATACCATGATAATGATGATGATTATATACGACCATCCTATCTGCTTTTTAAAGTGAATAATGTTTTTTGGTTTTTTTTTTTTTTTTAACGTATCTAATTACAATAATTATTTGAAAATTTATGTATGAAAATGTTCCATATTCTTCTAATAAGTTAAAAACAATTGCATTTTTTAATATTATAAATAAAATAAAATTATTTTACCTTAAGCTATTAATACATTAAATAATTTTATAAGACTAAATTCAAGTAAAACTTTCTTTCTCTACTTTAAAATATACAAACTGACATTCTCTAGTTTTTTTTCTTTTCTTTTCTTTTCTTTTCTTTTCTTTTCAAATACATACATACTATTGACTTATACATTTTATTCATTGTTATGATAATATACGCCTTCGGTCACGAACGCTTCAATCTTTAGTATAATGGTATATATCCTAATGTCGAAGGATTTTCATACTCCTTTCAGAAATTTTCTGCTCGGAATCTGATTTTATTTCGTGATATTTTCGAAACTCCTTGCAAAGCCGTGCTTTTTGTTGATTTAAAAAGGATTTAATTCAGCTTCGTGTTTTTCAAGAAGTTGTTCTCTAAGAAATCTTAAATCTTTTTTTAGTTCTGAATATGAAACTTTTGTACTTACATGTAAAATTGAAGATTTAGAAATATGTATTAAGTCAAATCATATATCGGACGATTTAAATGGTGAAACTAGGCAATAATAGAAATGACAAGAAACTTCAATTAACGCTTTTTACTTTATATCCAATTGAAAATAATTATAATGCTTGTTTCATAATGAATTATCTTAATGAATTATCTTGATTAATTCTGTTTATTTAATTGTTTAGATATATAAGAAAATAGGTGAAACATGTTTACAGATGGACATGTGTACTGTAACGACCTATCAGGTGTCGATCGAACGTGCAAGGGTACGCAAAATTATGGAAAATTATTAGCTCGATCTATCTGAACGGAATGGTAAGGAGCGAATTTTTAATAAAGTGGACCATCACTAGTCTGACTTTGTCAATTTTTCTACGTTAAATTAGCCGACCTTATATTGTTGACAATTAACAAGACTATGTCGATTGACAGAAATTCGTGGCACGTTACCCCTTGCACTTCACCACGACGAAATGCAATTGACCCCTTTTTCAAAATTACGAATGAAAATCACCAATCGACATAAAAACAGCGGTATTATATGAAAAGATGCATTGAGACAAATTTGCTGGTGTTTTACGATAATGTTTTGTATTTATTCGAGCTGCTTCACTATAACGTCAGAATAATATCATATTCTTATTGAGACACGCACACGGACACATAATGAACGCGTTAGTCATTCTCTACGTAAATATATGGCGTGAAAGCTAGCTAGGAAAAAGGAAAACGCATAAAGCTACGATAAAAAAAGAAACAAAATGAAAGAGAACAAGAGACGAAAAGTGTACGAACGTTCGAGCAGCCTCTAATGCAAATCACGTGGGAATCTCTCATCCAAAACAGCATTGCACAATCAAGCAGAAAGGAAAGGCATACCACCAAAACATCTCCCACGCGTCTAGGCTCCGAGAATCAAGTGCAAAGTCAATGAAGCGATAATCCAGTTAGTTGAGCACTCGCTTCTCTCCGGGGTAAATCGACTTCAATATACAACTGTCTCCGCTCGCTCCGATCCAAGCTCCACTCCACGGCATTGCCCTGTTTCATAAAATAATTTACAAGAGCACGACAATACCGGAACAAGTACACGTCGAAACATCGGAAGTGTAAGGACAGACGTGTCTATACGACAGCCAATGATTGAGATTTGTCGTGGAAGCCCGGACAGTGTTAGACAAGTGCTTGATCCTCCGGTGGAAAATCATCCAAGTCCCGTCGAAGCCAGTGTAGTCAAGTCGGACAACCATCGAGCCCAAAGGAAGCCAGTCCATCGCCGAGGGGCGCCGATGTTAAGTCGGCCAAAACCAAGTCGTACAAGCATGGCTGACACGTTACTTTGCAATTACGTAATGTCGAGTTGGCTGAGCGACACTTTGGCGCCTTAAACTTCGATTCGGAGCTATTGTTCGGATATGACGATCTGAGATTTCACGCCGCGCATTAATAGTTTCATCGACAGCATTTATTTATTCGGTCGTATTCTCGCTCTTTGTTCCATCATTGTCAATATATAGTTGACGGTAAAGCTCTCGGTGGGCGAATTCAATTATGGCGCAGTACAGCTATTTTGATATTCGGTACCATAGTATAAGTCAATTATATTACAACAATGGAGAATATCTTCAATTTGTCAAGGGATTATTTGGTATAAATAATTCAATGGGACTGTAAGCAATTTTTAAGTGACGTTAGTCGTTAATTATTACTTAATCGTCCAAATAATAATCTTTGCTGTAATCGATTGGTCATCAAGATTTTTCAAGCCTTTACAAATGACAATGTAATATGCGAGATAACCAGTCAATACCCTGCATCCACGACAATAACAACAACATAAATAAATAAAAAAATTTCAATACCAACTATGTTATTTTTCAATATAATTTCCAAAGTTTTGTGAAAGACGTTTTAACTTGTATTTGAATTTTTGTTAATGTTTTATGTATTTTCACTGCTTCCTATGGATACATTAATATAAAAATTTATAGAGTAAATAAATAACCAACATAATCTCGGTAATTAAATTTGTCTCTTACAAGTATGCTTAAAAAATTAATTTTTAACGTGTTTTTCTTTTTTTAATAAACACAAAAAAGTATTGGTAATTTTGATAAATCTCTTCTTTTTTTTTCTTTTTTTTTCTTTTTTTTTTCTTTTTTTTTTCTTTTTTTTTTCTTTTTTTTTTCTTTTTTTTTTCTTTTTTTTTTCTTTTTTTTTTCTTTTTTTTTTCTTTTTTTTTTCTTTTTTTTTTCTTTTTTTTTTCTTTTTTTTTTCTTTTTTTTTTCTTTTTTTTTTCTTTTTTTTTTCTTTTTTTTTTCTTTTTTTTTTCTTTTTTTTTTCTTTTTTTTTTCTTTTTTTTTTCTTTTTTTTTTCTTTTTTTTTTCTTTTTTTTTTCTTTTTTTTTTCTTTTTTTTTTCTTTTTTTTTTCTTTTTTTTTTCTTTTTTTTTTCTTTTTTTTTTCTTTTTTTTTTCTTTTTTTTTTCTTTTTTTTTTCTTTTTTTTTTCTTTTTTTTTTCTTTTTTTTTTCTTTTTTTTTTCTTTTTTTTTTCTTTTTTTTTTCTTTTTTTTTTCTTTTTTTTTTCTTTTTTTTTTCTTTTTTTTTTCTTTTTTTTTTCTTTTTTTTTTCTTTTTTTTTTCTTTTTTTTTTCTTTTTTTTTTCTTTTGACAAATTATTCTAAACTATTCGTGTAAACAAAGAAAACATTGATCTTCTCTGATTTCTCAATGTACAGAAAACTATTATAATATATTTATAATATAGTAATTTATTTTATTAATAATGGGTATGTAAATGTAAATGCTCAAGATGTAGTTGTTATATTACAAATACTAAAATATAAATGGACTCGATATATGTTTATATATATATACATGTATGGGTGTACATTTATATATTATTTATTTGTAAGGTTTTATAAAAATAATTCTATTTATGAGATATCAAAGCTTATATAGTTCATTTTAAACGTTTGATCTTTCTTTAATAATAAAAATTTTTCCTTACATCTTGTAAAATTAAATTTTCATCATTTTCAGCTTATAGAATGAATAGCATTACTTATAGAATTTGAATAAAGAATTCATTTCGAGAGCTTTGCAAGATTGAAAATCTTGAAAAAATCGACACCTCTATATAAGAAATAAATCGAAATAAAAAATTATCAATGTTCATAAATAATACGTATAAAATGATTGATATTAAATAAATGGTTTGCCAATATTACATAAAGTTTCTTAGTCTTGTGAAAAGCGTATTTCAATTGCCTTGAGGTATAACTTTAATATAACGTAAGCATAACTTATAAGATTATTATATTTTATTTTTAATCGTTATGTAAGAACATCTTCAATGATATTAAATAAGTTTCCACAATTCAAGTGCATACAAAATTGATTAGACTTTTATGAAAATATAATTAATAATTAATGAATTTTTATATCTCGCTCTTGTCCTATCAATTATTATACTCCAATAATTTGACAAATCGTGTCACATCAGATATTGCAATTACATTAACTTCAATATGATAAGAATTTATTTAAACTATTTAAATATTTATCAGTCATATCTACTAGATATATACATTACATAAATTTGATTCGGCCAAGTCACACAATTATTTGAACTTAATATAAATAATATATAATGTCTGTGAATAATTATAACGAATAAAGCTATTAAATGTTCTCTTTAAGCACAAGTTCTTCACCACATCATTGCTTATTAAATACGTACGTACCTGTAGATAGTTCATATGCTAATATATACGCACATACTTGCGCAAAATCATATCCGAAAAGAACTATATTATATATTTATTTACTTTTAGTCAACGTGTTTGATTAATAAAACGTGAAAGGTAGTTAATTGGATTTTAATAAACAATGTTATATTACATATATTTTGATATGTTTTAAATAAATTTTTATGGCAATTTTTACAAATAGTTATATTGTTCGAATAATAATATGCAGCACATATCCATATATGCGTTTACTAATCAGATAACAAATTTAAATCATTAGTCGATCGAACCAATCAAAAGTATGCTTCATTAATTTATCCACTTTTAATCGAGTCTTTTAAAAAGTGAAATTTAAATTTTTAAATTTTCACCTCGACAGTACGCATGGCTCGCGCTCCCGACTGTAGAATTTTTACTTTTGATTAAGTTAATCTATCTCATCATGGAAATTCTATAACAATATAGATATAACATTATCAATATTTAACTGTCCGGCAATATAATTGATAATCGAGGAAGTGCTTTTATGATCACGCACTACTGTATCAAATAAATCGTGTCATTGCAATAACATTTTAATAAGAAATTAAAATTTTAAAATTGGATGGGAATTTCCAAAGGGCGTAGGGGAGGGGCCGTTTTAATTCCCATATAATAATTAATACCAATGAATCAGGTAACCCGATGGAGCACTTGGGAATTTTAAACTACGATGAAAAGGATCTAGAATCACGTATATTTCATATTATAATACGCGAGACAATACGATTGCCCCTCGTGAGAATGAGCTATTGGCATGCGCGTACGTAAACCCATGTGAACGGAGAAAACAAGTATAGCTATGTAACAGGAGTGAGAGAGTAAGAGAGTGAGAGAGAGAGAGAGAGAGAGAGAGAGAAAGAGAGGAAGAGAAATAAGAGGCTTTGCATGTGTTTATCCAGTACATAAGGACGCTACGCGAGCAGATTTACGAAGCACGGGACATGCGTGGAGTACCGCTCCTGGTTGTCGGCAATAAACAGGATAAACTGCCGTCCTCTGTGGCCACTAGCTCCCGGCATCGAGACATCGTCAACCTCGTCCGCAAACACTGGAGATGCGGATACGTTGAGTGCAGCGCGAGATTCAATTGTCGGGTCGTCCAGGTGAGTTGGATCCTAACGAGAGAAGCAAAATCCTCACCGACTCTTCCTTCCTTGCCTTTCTCCAGTTCGCTTCTTTCGACTATTCCACAGCTTTCATTTTATTCAATTTATTTTACCAAGACGTGTGCCATTCGCAATATGTCATCGATGTGTATGAGTGTGAGATCGCACTCGAAGCCAATCCGTGACTTATACGTACAAATAAAGCGGAGTGAGCCGAGAGTCTGCCCGTACGCGTGTAAATAAATCTGAATAATGTACTTCTGCAGATTAATTTTATTGTATTTGAATTTTTTATTATTAAAGTTGATCGGTCATTTAATAAAAAAAAAAAACAAAAAAAAACAAAAAAACAAAAAAAAAAAAACGCAAGATTTATTAAATATATTCAACAAACAATTTTTTTTTCTCCGCATATACGATTGTGCGTGTCTTAAAATAAAATTTGTTCATCGATTACAGATTAAATTGATTTAATGCATATAAATTAGTCGACGTTGTAAAAATTGATTTCTATTAATTAATAATATAATGTAAGCATATTGTATTATAGATATTCACGACGACAATCGCATTATTTTTCATTTTCTTTTCTAACATCACACGTAATACAATGAAGTAATTTGACTTTTAATAAGATTATTGCTTACATGATTTATAGTTATTAAAGGAGATCGATACACTTTGCATCTGAGATCTTACAAAAATCTAAATAATTGTCTAGTACAGTGTTACATATTTACAAGTCAATGTTAAATACATTCTCGGCTATGCCAAATCGTGTGTCAATTCAAAAAGATTTTTGTAGCTACAGCGTCATATGGAAAAAATGGATTTTTCTGAAGTTCTTGTAAATAATAGCAAATAACTGCCATAGAATTTTATTTTACAAATCTTTTATTCAATTGCAAATGTGAATTAATTTATATTATAATATAACGGGCTGACTATCATACATTTTTAAATCTTAATATAATGTAGTAAATATAATTTGAGCATGAAAAAGTATATAAAAATAATAATAATACAACGAAGCCTATAAAATTTAATGAACTAAATTTTTTTTAATAATAATTTTAAAGAGCGTTTAAAATTCAAGGAACGTTATTTGGAAATTAATTAAAAATATTATGATGCGTAATAATTAAAACTAATCTTGGTGCTTGCACATCCTTATAAAATTTATGGAAAAAGATAATAAGAGTATTAGTACATCGTAAATAAAATATTTTTTTAATATATTTAATTAAAGTAGAATTTAATTCGTTGCGCATTAATCCCTTGAAATTAATTGGCCAAATTAGAAGCCTTACCATGAAATTATTATTTTCATTAGCTGAATGCATTTAAACGACAATTAAATAATGTAGAGTTTATTTATCTCCTCGTATACTGGCGTATAATAATAACACAAAAGACATTCACAAGACAAAAAACACATACACAAAGTGTTTGTTTATTGGATAAAGAATGTTCAAGCCTCTCTTCACGCTTTAAGAAATACGTGGATAATAAAAATAAGAAGATAATAAATCAAGACAGAGGAGAGATGAAGTAAATTGTCAATAAATATAAAATACTTTTGCATGGAAATGTGATTTGTTTGACATACTTGTAATGCGCAGGTCTTTCGCGAACTGATGAAAAGTATCCAGGCTGTGGAAGGTAAATCGTCTTCGCCAACGCCTACGAGTTCGCAACCACTTCGTCCACATCCACAGGTGGGCGGTGCGGTCGGCAATGTCGGCACCGACAAGTGCATACTTCTCTGACATTAAATGAAAGGGTCACTGTTGCTCTCTTTGCTCTTGGAGCCGAGGAAGCATTTTATTACTACGCACGTTGGTGAAAACGAGCTAGCAGCTTTTAATCGCGACTAAAGAAATCAATAATAATGTATAAAGATCATACGAATAAAGACAACCCGAATAGCCCTTTCCTAAGCATTAAGTAAGAGAAAGTTAATGGAAAATGGAAAATCGATTATCAAATAAGCGAACAATAATGGTGACTTAACGAGCGTAGCGGAACCTACGATTGTTTAATTAAGGAGGGCAAGTTTGAGCTGAACCGACGACTTGACGTTGCAATTAAGTACGTACCACCTAATGCTTTCTGAACAATGTCGGAACAATATCTTTTGTTTGTCAAGAGTTTAAAGAAAATGTTGAATAGGTGGAGATAATTTATTATTGAACGTGCACGGCCTAATGCAGCAATGTGTCATGCGTGGCATAGGGCGGCTCAAGCAATACTATTATTATCGCGTGATGATCACGCGTTGTATATTTTGCTATTATAATAAGCATCGAGAGAGTTCTTTCGCGCCGTACTAGAATTTATAGAACGAAAAGCAAGAAAAAATTATAATACAAAAATTATATAATTTTCCGTAAGTTTAATAATTACGGGATCCACGTCGAGTAATATACCACGTGTTTTTAGTGATGAATATAGGCTAGTAAAACTGACAAAATGAAAAAGGATTGATTAAACAAACGTTAACGAGCCATATGCGTTACATACAGTATATTGTTTGTAAAATATGAAAAAATTGATTAAATAATAATAATAATAACAACAACAACAACAACAACAACAACAATAATAATAATAATAATAATAATAATAATAATAATAATAATAATAATAATAATAATAATAATAATACTAATAACAATAACAACAGCAACAACAACAGCAACAACAACAACAACAACAACAACAACAATATTAATGATATGAGATTTTAACTATAGGTAATATTATAAAGCGTTAATGAGAATAAGAAAAACGTGACTCTATATATTATAATAATGCTAATGTCAATTTGTCGACTTCGGGATAGAAAATTTATCAACTTTGATAGCATTGACTGAAGTATGCAGAATAATAATTGCTAAATACACAATCGCACTTTATAATGACGATAATGATAATGATTGTGTTAAAAAAGAGAAGAGAGAGCGAGAGCGAGCGAGAGAGAGAGAGAGAGAGAGAGAGAGAGAGAGAAAATTGAAAAATTAAAATGAAGCTTTTTTAAGATTTCTATATACGGTTTATCAGTTTTATTTGATCGATATGTATTTTTGGTATAGATGGGTTTGAATAAACGACAAAAAAAAAAAAAAAATGAGAAATAAAACGCTGTGACACGTTATGTGATTTTTAGTACAGGATGGTAAAATAAGGTAAGATAAAGTAACAAACAAAAAAAAAATGGTAAAAAAAAGGAGAAAAAGAAGAAAAAAGAAAAAAAAAAGTGATAGAGTTCAATTTTACAGGAGTGAAAGAATAACACAGATACATATATATATATATATATATATATATCTATATATATATCTATTATTGGAGTGCCAAGTTTATATTTCTTACACTTAATTTAGAATCACGTATACAGGGTGTATAATTATTTATGTGTGGTAATGTTCATTCCAAAGAATCCTTTATGGGCGTGAATTGTTAACATAGAATATATTTTATTCTACAGTTTAACCCTTCCGCGTAATTAAGTTAATTATAATGTGTACGTTTTACCTTGAGGTGATTCATTTTCGTAACTGAGCTGCGCGAACATAATTGAAACTGTGCCATGTTATATTATTAGCTAAATAACCTATCGAATATGTAATATTCGCTAATTGTTTTTACCAAAATTTTCTCGCATACTTTATTAGTTACAAACAAAAGCTGACTACGCAGTTCGTGTATTAAAAATATGAGAATGTAAACTGTAAACGTTGTTGCAATTTGAGATGTGGCGGGAGTAACGACGACAAGTGAGAAATAAATATAGTAAAAACCTTGACATCAGCTGTATTCAGTACCTAACCTTTCCTTCTAAATTCTCAAGTGGTCTTTTGCTAGCTCATTTCATTATACGAAATTCTCGGTTACAATGGCTTCTAAGCAACTTTTTCAGTGTAATTTTTAAACTCACAATGTTATTTCGTGACAAGTCCAAGGGGTAGAATAAAAATTACTGCGTTAGCGAACGATAGTTCATCAAAATGTTTCAACTCTGTCGAAATGTGAAAATTAAATACCAATTCTTGGAATCAGCAAACGTTCTACTTTTCAAAATTGATAGTTCAACATCGTCTAGCAATTCTACAACTAATAATGAGAGCTTTGTGTTAAAGGTAAAATTTTATTGTATTTTAGGTTATGTCTTCCAACTATATATTTTTATTATGTAAATTTGATGTAATTCGGTAATATTTACATAATTGGTTCGATAGTGTAATTCAAAAGAAAAATTTATATTGTCATACTGCTGACAGAATTAAGGTATACGTATGCCTTCAAAACTATTTTATCGATTTTTTTTATCAAACATTTGATGACGTATTGGTAAATTTAATAGCTATTTACTTCCAATTTTAACATTAATTATTTAATTGCTCTGCGTCGGTTAATTAAGAAAATTGAACAATAAAAATATGTATTTCAATTAGATAAACGAACGAATTATTTTAAAGAATTAAAATAATCACGGGATTTGTGTTTGGTAATTAGAATCATATAAACGTAAAAATTCATGCAATGCATTCGTCTAATCATTATTAGGCCGTAAATATTTCCTTAAAAAAAAAAAAAAAAAAAAAAAAAAAAAAAAAAAAAAAAAAAAGTAAATAAAAAGAAAAGAAAGAGAAAAAAATGATAACAAACATTTCGTGTAAACAGTTTAATCGATACCTTATTCTCACTGAGTTTTACTACTTTAAAATTTTCATTCAAATTCAAATAAAAAATGATAACAAACATTTCGTGTAAACAGTTTAATCGATACCTTATTCTCACTGAGTTTTACTACTTTAAAATTTTCATTCAAATTCAAATGTTGTGCAAGCCAATATATATATATATATATATATATATATATATGTAGCAGTATCATATTAAAAAATGGATTTTTAACGACGTTCGTGACCCTTAAACATATTGCTTAACATCAACAAAATTAAAACATAGAAATGTTTATCAACTCATTTTACAATGAAATACAATTTTTTAATATTGTCGACGTGTTTTATGCATGAAAATGCAATGATCCAGGGCACTGCGCAAAGTGCGAGACTTAATAAGAATTATGTAAACCGAAACCTTCGTGTTATTAATTTGACATGTTTTTTTTTTTTTTTTGCTGGGGTTATATTGTAGCTATTGTCGACGAGGGGAGTACCGAGCACGAGTACGGATCTCAAGGAAGCTTTGTGCGAAAAAATACCCCTCCATCATGATCTCCTGAGGAATTTTCAGCAACTCCATGGATTGGATGTGGTTAGTCAAGTCACCGTCAATGATATCTATCGCGGACTCAGCGGCGTAGATGTTTTAATTCGGGAAACATCGGAGGTCAATACGAAAAGCCAAGTAAGACTTATTTTCCTCGATACATGACGCGATACTTTAAATAAACGAATTGCGTTAAAAATCATTGTGTAGATCCTTCCATTTCCTGTTTGTTACTTGCTAATAAACTCGACAAACGTATGTTTACAATCAGTACCGATTATAGATTATCATTATTTTTACATTATTTTAGTGATATGGAATTTATGCAAGTACTTGATTAGCATATTAGCGGCAATAGCAGTGTTTGTGAAAACTAATAATTTACTCGACATCATTAAGTTTTTAAATAAACGAAATTTTCATATGGAATTTGTCCCTGAAACGCCCGTATAAGTTTTTATCTATAGCAATTTCCTACCGCTTTATTCGATCGTTGTGCTATAGAATTAAATTCGGATGAACTTTTTGGTTTGCTATAAAAGCTTTTGTAAAATCAATGTGATATTAAAAGTTTCAAATTGATAAAAACAGCGTTACTAAGAAAGAGTATGGGAAGAAGAATTTCTGCCGTAGAATATTATGAATGCGCTTTTGAAAATAATGTATGCCCACAAAAAATAAATAAATAACAAGATATATATATATATGTATAGAATCACTTGTCAACGTACAACGTTAATTGTAATTACTTTATATATAAGCATTATTTATTTATTATTTTTTATAAACGCACGTTTATAAAAAAGGAAAAAAAGAAAAAAAAAGAAAAAAGAAAAACATAGTTACATTTATCTGTTACATTAATTTTGTTATGTTTATATTTTTAATATTTTTATAATCCATTAACATTAAGTAATATTGTTGATAAAGCTTTTCACGCTTCCAAAAATTCATTAATAATATAATTTTATAATACTTTTAAGAGCTACGGTAATAACACGTATGTTTACAGAAGGTAAAGTGTTGTGGCATATGTAATCGCCGAGTCATAAATCATAGATTATTTTGCAAGTAGAACATCAAACAAAATAACAATAATGAGAATACATTTTTTTTCTACTTATAGAAATAATTTTCTACCTCACTGTCCCATATTTTTCCAATACTTTAACATCTTCATTGTAATCAATGATTTTTATGATATTTTTTTATAAACATTTGCTTAAAATAAAATGCCTTAAAATTATTAATATATATATATATATATATATATATTATATTATATTATATTATATTAATATAATAATAAAATTAATATATTACGGCATTTTCCAACAAATGTTCATTACAATATCAAAGATAACGATCATTTGTTGTCGTCGTCGTCGTCATCGTCGTCGTCGTTGTTGCTTTCGTTATTATTATTATTATTATTATTATTATTATTACTATTATTATTATTATTATTATTATTATTATTATTATTATTATTTGTATTACATGCCAAGAGAAAGATAATGAAATGTTGATTAAAAGGAGACAATCGCGACTAATGCTGGTATTGTTCAATAGCAGTGACTGAGAAAGAGCAAATTGCTCAATTATTCAAAAATATATCACTATATTTAAACGTCGATTAAAATCACGAGCTACTGAGATATGATATAACATTGAAAATATGATAGTAAGGCAAATAAATGAATTTAAAACGCTAATCTTGCTCAATGAAGACTGTGTAGAGATGACGTCCAATTCTCCTTTCAATCGAATATTCGCGAGTAGCTCTAATGCACTTTATTTCTCATGACTTCCATTTCCATTTTAAAACCATCATGTCAATCTCTTCTAATCCACATAAGCTCGTAACGGAGATAAACCGAGTGTGCGCTGAAAGTAAAAAACCGCAACTTCAGATAAAATACAGAGGATTATCCATACCGGAGCTCTTCGACCTTCTGCCCCGTAAGGGCAAGTCGCCCAGCCCCGAGGCCGTCTTCTGGCTCCTGCTGACCGGTGACGTCCCCACCATCCAGCAAGCGGAGTCACTGATGGCCGACTGGACCGAGCGCCGTGACAGACGCAAGGATTGGTGGTGGTCCGGGTCGCCCGGCAAGTCAGGGGGCGTAGTCGGCAACGTCCTCCGGGCGCTGCCGCAAAACGTCTCCCCCGTCGCGAGGTTGGCAATCGCACTCACAGCCCTCGACGCCGACAAGCATTACAAAGAGGCCCTGAAGACCGGAGCCTTGAGTTACACTTACTGGGAGGTGGGTCAAGCTATCTCGACATTCGAAACCGTTGCTCGACGGCCAATTCATAGGCCCTTTTATTTATTATTTTTTATCGAGGCAAGGATCAATGCTCGTTCGAACGTGTTTTTTATTTTTTGTTTATTCGACGTTCCAATAGCGTTCCGTTGCGTCGATATTGCATCCATTAGTTGTGCGATTTGGCCATTTTAGTCGTGTTCTTATTTAAAAATAATTTTCATAATGACGAGATGAAACGATTTTCGTATTATAAATATGATTGAATATGGATTTTAATATGGATCCTAATATTCAATTACATTCAAAATTAAGCAATGATTAATTTATTATATTTTCATAATGGTAAAATGATTATTTATTTCTTAATTGACATTTTCTTCAATTAATAAGGGAAATATTAATTATTACATATTGATAAACATAATGGTTTCTAAATATTATTGAAACATTTTTTCAACAATTTTAAACATTAAATAATAATATAATGAGTAGTCGGTGCTGTAATTAATGATACAAATTACAAATAATAACGGAAAATTTCGATCGAAACTTAATACATAATTATATTTCACTTGATCTAAATTTTTGTAAATAAAAATGCTTGTAACCTGCCTAAGGAGTATCGTTTTTCTTAATCTAATGTGTCGACAGTAATGTACAAATTCGTTACTTTCTTAATCTATTGCATTTTTCATATGTATATATATATATATATATATATATATAAATTGCTAAATATAGATAAAAATTATTGATATAAAAATGGACGTCTATATTTAATAAAACATTTAAATTTAAATCTAAATTATCCGAATTGGCGGAAACCTTTAATTTATTGATTTTGAAAATAGTATTGAGTTAAAATATTAAAAAGAACGTCCATTCAAACATCCATAAAAAAAAAAAAACAAAAATTTATTCAATTTGTTGAATAATAAAATTTATTAAAATTCATTATAATATTTTTATCTTGATATAGAGAATAAAAGTATTATAAAAAATGTATTTCAAATTATTTTTGTTAATGCTTCAATAACTAAATTGATATCAACATTCGTGTTTATTTATCCAGTATTAAACAATTATTATACGTTAAATTATTATTATTAAATGTCTCTCTTCATATAAAAGTTGCACGATTCTTTTAATAAAATTCTTTTTAACTAATGCAAAAATAAAACGGGATTAGTTCTATAGTACAAATTGAAAAATTGTAATTTTTTACAAATAATCAAAATCCACAATCCACACAAAAATGTTTTTGAGCACAAAGAATTTATTTTATCCTCAAATTTGAACGTTGACAATGTATTTACATGTATATTTACTGGATTTTTAATAACACTGTTTAAAAATCTATTATTTTACATGAATACATGTAACCAGATAAATAGTACAAAGAAAATGTTTATAACCGATATATAAATACATACGTATATATATATATATATATATATAGACACATCCATATATTTATACACGAATGTATGTAGATACGATGTATTATATGTCATAGTTTTTTATTCAAAATATAGAATATTAATAGATAAATTACATAAATTTAAATTACATAAATTTAAAAATTAAAAATACAGAGACATTATGTATTGCGTTGTACTATGAATAAACTTCTGACACACTTTAGCACGTGCACGCTATCGTTTTAAATATACCATACTTAAGCAGTATTTAAATAGACTGTGCTTTAAGTAAGGTTTCATTAATATTTTGATTAATAATTCATTAAACATAAAGCATTGCAACTTGATGTATGAACGAGATAAGTCGAAATTAAAAAAAAAAAAAACAAAACGCGAGCATGAAGTAAGCGATGTGAATGGTCCGTTAATGATACTTTAAAAAGTGCAGTGCACGCACAAAACCATGAAACTAACTCTCCTCCTTGGGAATTATTATCGCCCAACCGAACCGACTCATTAATTATATCTCTCGCACTGCAATATATAGCACATTTACGAGGACAGTATGGAACTATTGGCATCGTTGCCCGCCATCGTTGCCCTTGTGAGTGCTTGCGAGATGCAACCAACGCCCTTATCACTGCAAAAGTCCGATTGGGTCGAATTCTTTCTCGACTGTCTGCACAATACCGCCAACAACTTCACCGAGGCTCAGCAGCAGAGTCTTGGAGATTTTCTAAGGCTCTACATCACCGTGAACGCGTGAGTTATCCGTTTTTCAGCGGGAGGCCCGTCTACGAGCCTGATTTATACTTTCAGGCAATAACAAACACTTTCTTGAAATTTCTTGACAGCTTCCTGTCAATATTGCTTTTCATATTAAATTAATTAAACGCACATGGTGACATTAGAAAAGGCAAGCTTTTGTTATCTCATCAACTGTCGAGCTTGTGTTGGCGTATTTCAATCAAAATCAATATGAAATTCTTGTCGAAACAATTTCATTAGTACCTTTTTATTTATATTTTTTTTTTCTTTTCAAGAAATTAGATAATTCATAGGTACTCTCCTTAATTGAATTGCATTGAATATTAAGGTTAATCATCTCATTTATTTACCTTTCAAATTGATATTACAATGCCTCGGTACTATTTTATAAGCAGTATATTTTTATGTTATTCTACATATATATCGGATTTTATTTTTGATATTATTATGAAAGTTTATCGTAAAATTTATCAGCGCGCTTAATTGAGAAGCACTTAATTTTACTTTTACAATTTGATATTTTTATTTAATAACACTAATTATTAAAATTTTAAAGCAAATTTGTTTATTAGTATAAAATTCTAGCACTTTATAATTTTACTACGTAATTATAACATCTAAGAGAAATTTTATTATTATTAAAATTATCATTATTTTTAAAATATCAATTGTTCACATCTTCTCTGTATTATAAAAAATGCATATTATTGTGCATGCGATACTTTTATAATTAAAATATTTCTTTATAATTGTTTATAAATTAATGATCGTGTTTGACTATTTTAAAGTTTTGATATTCAAAAAAAACTTTTCTTAATTAAGCTTCTGAAAGTTTAACGTAAATGTTTGATATTTAATTATTTATAAAATATTTTAAATATTGCTATGTATTTGTTAAGAAGAAGATGATGGAGAATGGACAGTAGTATAAATTTAAATTGTTACTATTACTAGTAATCTAATAAATAAACAATGTCGCCAGTAATAATTAGCATTTTCAATAAATTTATATTACAATGTAAATTCATTAATTGGATACTTATATCGTTTTGATTTTCTTGTTTTTTACGATAATTTACAACATATATTAGAATTAAAAATCTTTTATAATATATTAGATTTATTAATATTGAATTATAAATAAGGCGATCTTACTTAAACTTCAAACGTGATGGTTGTAATCTTAATTCTATCGATTTACTTGTTCGACACTAAAAAGCAAATCGAAAACACAATTGCACAATAGTATCACATTTGTTTATGGCGTGATATTTTTTTTAATTGTAATCGATTAACATTTTGCAAAATGGAAAATTTATATATTCTTTCATTGTAGTATGAGTTAATAATATATTATATAATTTAATATATGTGTTTGTGTTTTTGTCTCTGTGTGTGTGTGTGTGCGTGCGTGCGTGCGTGCGTGCGTGCGCGTGTGTGTGTGTGAGTATTATTTATAATTTACGAATGATATATTATTACTATTAAACTATATGTAAGCTAAAGACAATAGGGAAATTTCTTCTAATATGATAAGCTTCGGTTTTTTATTATTTGAAAAATAGAATATGAAATAGTATGTTGATAGGAAATTTTCCACAACAAATTTATGTAAAATTATGTAAAATTGATTTTATTAATATGCGAATGTAAAAATAATACAATGAAAAATATAAAACGTTATATTTCATATTTATCATATATTTACATAAGAGCTTGGGATTAATCTCTTTTATACGAAAGCATTGAATGCATTGATGAGGGTGAAAGTTTTTGTGGCTTATTTCTATAAAACTTTATTTGATAATTCTTTTATTAGGGACGATGACGGAGGAATACCAGGAGCACACGTGGCACAGATTATGGGATCCTGCCAATTCGATGCAAGTCGAGCTTTAGCCGCAGGTGTACTTGCATATGCCAATGAACCCACAAGTGGTACACTCTATCAAGTATGTATTATACATCCATATGGCAAATATTCCTCTTGTGTACTAAAAGGATGGCGGTGTATGAAAATGGCAGCTTCAATCTAAGTAAAGTCGCAAAATTTTACTCACGCGATCACCTTCAAGTATATACTTCACGATAATCATAAATTACAAACTACGTTAGACTCAATTGTCAAATAATATTAACATTCATCGCTATTTTATTTACCGTATGAGCTTAATATTATACAAAGACGTTATATATAGAAAGACAGTTCATTCATTTAAAATATAAATAGATATTTATTATTGAAAAAATAATGATTAAAAATATTTTAAATATTAAAAGATTAATACATTTAATATTACATTCAAAATTTCCATATGAAAACTTTTATTTAGCGCATTAGTTTTAAAAATGATTTATACAATATAAATTAATTAAAACGTGATTCATAGTTCTTTTTCTTCTTTTTTTTTCTAGTACATGAACTTCCTGATACAGTTACAAAATGCTGTTGGGCGAGAACCAAAACATGATATTTTGCGAAACTTTGTCAATACTCTTATTGAGAAACGATATCAAATAGCTGGTCATAAAATTTCACAATTCGAAGACTCGCGGTACAAGGTTTTGCAAAACTTTGTGAAAAATTATGTACCTAATAATTCAGAAATAAAGGTAACGACTGCGTACTCTTCAATTTAAACAATTATTATAAACATAATTCTCATAGAAAATTTTATAAGAAAATTTGTATATTAATTAGCTGTAATTAAATTAATTATACTTTATTAATTAATATTGTATAATTATTAAAATTAGTAAAATATAATATATAATATACAAAGTTATATATTTATAGTGGCTTTAAGTATTAATGTTATTTTATACTATTTTATACTATTTTACTAATGAGTTATAGTATGGCAATGTATAATTGTACTAATTAAACAATTTGTTTTAGTTATCCCAAGAAATATCTGACATTTACACTAAACAATTGAAGCAAGCAAGAAACCACTCGGTAGTCGCTGAGCAAAATGCAATCGCGGCACCTTTATTTCAAGTACAACTACTTTTATAATTAATCTAACGTATAAATAATCATCTATATAATTGTTAAAAGTAAAAGTATGAATGATTCCAAATTATGTCTGCGTAGTTTTACGGTTTGCGAGACATGGATTATAACCAGCTTCTGCTATGCATGTCACGGGCTCTCGGCATTGTGGCTTCAATGATATGGACAACAGCTTTAAACGCACCGGTTGAGCGACCGAGATCGAAATGTACCTACACGTATTTCAACGACTTTAGGCATAACCCTTCGAAACCCCGCTCCAGGTCTACGAAAATTACAAGAACACCGGGAAATAAAAATGCAAAGTGATATTGACGATTGAAAAATTACAATACGACTAGAACTATATGGTTATGTGAAAGTAAATCTGTGGTCGAACATAAATGATGAGCTATATGGTATTATATTATTTAGATAGACGCCAAATATTTCTTACCATTCTTATTAAATTTTAATGAATATTTTACTATTTATTTGATTGCATGAAAATATATAGAATGTTAAATTTGTATTTTAATATTTTACGCTTAAAAGTAATATTAAATCATAATTAATTAATGAACTTAAAATGATGTCCACTTAAAATTATGTGTAATTAGAATGTAATATTTATTGATATATATATATATATATATATAGTTACTTTTAAAAGTACTGTGGAAGCTTCTGAAAGATAAAAGATTAAAGAAACGTTAAGAAAACAGTAGTTTGTTTTTTTATAACCATCCATTATTTATAAAATGTTCGATAATAAAATTTATATTATTGTTCGATTAAAGTAATAGTTAAAAAATATGTTATAAATGTTTCATAAACTATGATATAACTATATCGCAATTATGTTAATTAAAGTAAATTCAATTATACGTATTATTTATAAAGCAACTATAAGAAAATAAAATTTTTTTTTCATAAGTGCCTCCATAAAACTAAATAGTACGTGAATAAATGTAGACTAATTAATGTATTCACACTTCTACATAATATCAGATGTGTGCGTGTGTGCGTGCGCGCGTGTGTGTAATCTAACATATCACCCGTTGATATATAAAAATAGAACATAATTTTTTATTTATAATTAAACTTTATAATAATATAATATTAATTGCTGTATAAGGCTTACATAGGGCCAACATGGTAGAGGCTCTACTAAATATTTTTAAAAGAGCCTTTTATTTCATAATTTCTCTAACATTGTCTCGCCTAGTACTTGTATCTATGCTATATAGCAGACAAAACGATAGAACATATTGAAAAATCAAATCTTCTCAAATTATCGATTTGACACAACAATTCTATGTACACGTAATATGTAAATATTAATGTCAATGAAAATTCTGCATCTTCTTTCATTCGCTCACCTGTCGACGTATCCTTTAATGCAACCAACAATGCAAATTTCCTTTGACAGCTTATTTTTCAAACACTGTTTAATTATATATATTTTTATAACTTTCCAATTAAAAGCCCATGTATTCCATTTTGTCACGTAATAAATAAGTGATGATAGCAGAGGAATATTTATTTGCATACTATGCATACTATCTATCATAAGTGCCTTGTATCTGAAAACCTACTTTATTGATATCGTTTGAAACAGATTTATGACAATACACGCACTTTTCATGCTGCTCTTGGCAATTACTAAAGCAAGTGATTTAATATCACTATTACGCAACTAATACAATTAAATGTATTGTCTGTATTCCAAAATTCAAAACTCTAGTCGCCAGTAGTTATAAGCTCTTAATCTATGATGTACATACGGAAAATGTAAACCCGCGCAGCAGTTTTCTTTTAATAAACTTAATCGAGACGTTTCCTCTTCTATATTGACATTACTAAGCGTGTATGATAATGTTTATTGAGCAACATCTGTTGATCCTAATTAAAAAAGGTTGACTAAAAAGTAAGAAGACTATATTTTATAAAAGTTCAATTACACAATAATCGTACATTATATGATAAGAATAGATTTTTATTTAGAAAGTGATAAATATTTCAAATATTTCAATTAGGAAGGCGCGATTGAATAAATAAAACAAGAATTATTAGAAAAATTATTGTACAATTTTATCGAGCAAAATCCGTTGAAAAATATTAATTCTTCATAATTTGGATTTTTTTAAAAATCGAGTCCCTTTTTTTGACGATAATTTAACAATCGTGTAAGTGAAATATTTTTTTTTAAGTTTAAACATTTTTTATTTATAAGATTGAAATTTGACGTCAATTCTATTTTATTTATTAATTATTCTGATGCAATATAAATACCTACGATTTTAAACGATTTTCAAACACTACGTAATTCTCCTATTTTCATTTACGCAAATGTTTCTTTACTTGCGTAAGCACAATCTTAATTTACTATTGTTTGTTAATTTTTTGTAATATAGTAAATACTGAATTTAATAACTTGTGATGGAAGCGCAATGTAAAAGTGACAAAGCGCAATTTTATTAAGATTTTTCTCTTAATGGTCGATTCTCTTTCGATAGAACTATTATAAATTTGTATTAATTCAATATGTAAAACAATCAAGGCTTCTATTTATCTTTCCTCATCAATTTCAAAAAAAGCATTTTATTTAACAGACACGTTTAGAGAGCACAGTTTACAATGTAACGGTATTTCCTTATTCTTTTTGAAATTACAAAATTTGCAACTGCGGAAGTGGAAGGGATACATTCCTGCCCATTTTTTTTTTTTTTTTTTTCCCAAATAAGTATTTAATATGCTGTAGCCTATACCTAACCTATCTAGTTTAAAGTATTCTATGTCAAGTGACAATGACAATGGGTGTCGATTATGTCTATAGTGTCATTTAGTTTGATTTTAACTTTCCCTTACCTTAACTATACAGACAGATTTAATACTTGAAACAATTTTATTAATTTTGTTACTAGATTTGTAAATTTTATATTAATAAGGGTGAAAAGTTTAGTATCGCTGCGAAGCTGTTAAATTGTTAGAGGTTAGTAATATACCGTTTGACTAATATGGATTTACTTTATGCCATATGAAAAACAGTGTGATGAATAATAAAGATGAATAATAAATTCCGAAAATGTATAATATATTCAATTAGTTATAATATAAAATTAGTTGTATTATAATCAATCAAATTGATAAATACAAATACATGAATTTTAATTTCTAGCATTTTATTTGTTAATTAATTTTTCTATGACGAGGGCCTTTAATTAATTTTCACAAAAATTTTATTTCATTTATAGAATAATAAATAAGACTGCATTTTGAAGCGATGGCTGCTCATAACTACCGAAGTGATCCAAAAAATCCATTTTTTTCATTAGAAGATGATATCGATGATGAGACTTTTTTAAGAAGCGCACCTCCAAGATATCCAACTGCCTATAACAATGGAATCAATCGTTACAAGAATGAAGATAATGAACTTGAACGAAAGCATCAGGAACTTGTTGAACGACAAAAAGTAATAGAAACTAGAACGATTAAATCATCTGAACGCTCTATATCATTATTGAGAGATACAGAAGAAGTTGGCACTGCCACTGCTGAGGTATTTTATCATTAATTATATTTTTTTTATTACTTTAATTACTTGAGTAAACAAAATCCTATAGTGCAGTGTATCGTAATGTATAATTCGATGTCAAGTTGAAAGATTTTTTATTGAATATGTCATCGTAGTTTCAAAACAATAATATCGAGAAAATAGGTATTATTTATATGTGTCACTTGTAGTATTAAAAATAAAATATTTTTAGAGATCTATTATTAATTGAATTATATTAGTAGGTATATAAAATAAGCAAACGCTCGCTTGATTATCTATTTATTATAAATATTAATACTGTAACTTATTTAAAATTTCAAAGCCACATTTAACAATTGATTTAATATAAATTTTGCCTATCATTATCTTAAAATAATGTGGAGGTAAAATAAAATTTTTGTTTAAAAATGTAAGTGCTATCATTAATTTATAGAAAAATCGAACGATGTAACTTAATTCATATGAATAAATAATGAGTTTATGTTTTATATATGTAAATGTGTATGTAATTAATTCATTTGTTCGTGTGTTATAAATAATAAAAATTCATTTTTATTTCTGTTTCTAATTTAAATATACTTTATTGCAAATATGATATACTTTGAATGCTCTGTTTTTTAATTAAAAATAAAAGAAATTATCATATTAAGCTATTTATTTTCGTACAGGAATTAATCAGACAACGAGAGCAATTGGAACGAACGGATAAGCGTCTTGATGATATAAATAGTACTTTACGTTTTAGTCAAAAACATATTCAAGGAATAAAAAGTGTCTTTGGCGGATTGAAAAATTATTTTAGCGGTAGTAAATCTATGGATTTAATACCTGGATCAAGTGCTACTGGAGTAAAGACTCCAGAGTCTCCTGTATCTCCTATATCTCCTATATCTCCTATATCTCCTACATCTAATAATAGTCTAGTTGATAAACTCAATACTTCTGCTGAAAATATTAGAAGAAACTCAGAACATCCATCATTTCGTATTCGTGGATTATCCGAAGAAGAACAAAAATATGATATTGCACCTGCTAAAAATATCGCAGCCGTATTAGAAAAAAATTTGGATGAAATGAGTGGTTCGATTGCACGATTAAAAGGTTTGGCCATTGGCCTATCAGAAGAAATCGATACGCAAAATGATTTAATTGATAGTATTACAGACAAAGCTGAAAAGGCTGATATCACGTTACAAAGACAAAATAAGGATATCAGACATTTATTAAAAAAGTAATGATTTTTTGAAAATTTCATATTATTGTTTTGAATTATTATCTACCTTATTATTGTTTATGTAAGTGAAACTATACATATGAAGCAACCTCAATCACTTGCAAAGGAGGAATTTTGAAAAGACTAGTTCAGTGAAATTTCTAACTAGATGCAGCTTTAATAATTTGAATATATCTTAAGGAAATAATGAAAATTATTTTTATAATAATTTGCTATTTTGCGTAGATTTAATTATTTTATTGTAAGTAAAAATAATTTGGAATAAGTGATAAATGTTTGTACTTATTCATTTACAATAAAATATATATATGAAAGTAATAAAATTTAATAAAACATAAACTAATTTGTACATATAAAAAAGATAACAATATTGTTTAAAATTTATAATAATTTAATAATTTTAAGAAAATTTGTATAAAAGTTATAATTATTTATAAAATACATAGTTTAAAAATGTCATATGGAAACTTAATAAAAAGCTGCTGTCAAAAACGAAAATTTCAATTGTTCAACAATTCAACATCATCTATTGAGTAGTGCATTGTTGTGCGTGCGTGCGCGCGCGTGCCTATGTAGTTGATATAATGAAGAAAAACATGTTATACCTAAAAATAAAATAATCAAGGCATTTATACTGGTTTTATCATTAAAATTTTGCCAATTGACTTTCAATGCGATGCTCACTCTAGCATTCCATTAAATTTGCATCCATTGGTTGTTTGTTTGTTTGTTTGTTTTTTTTTTTGTTTTTTGTTTTTTAATTAAAATATTCAATGTATAAACACAATTCTATAATTGCATACGTTAATTAAAATAACTTCCTGATTCGTTAACTTCATTCGCTACGGAAGTTGCTTCAAACGCCAAACGTTGGGCTTCGCGCTCTGCTGCTATTGCTGCATGTTCAGATGCAATTTTGTGGAACAAATTTAAATGACGATTTTTTGCTCTAGCGACACTTAGGGAGTCCTAAATATAAAAATAATTTAATCAAATAAGCGTCTTCTAAATAATTTTATACATACAAAACCAAATATCAGGCAAATCAAAATATAAATTGAGAGAAATTTTTAATTTTTTATATTATTTACAATCTGCATTCTATATCTTATATTGTTATTATTATTATTATAAATTGGCAAAAAATAAATATATATATATATATATATATATATATATATATATATATATATATATATATATATATATATATATATATATATATATATATATATATATATATATATATATATAGCATATATTTTTATTATCGTTTTATGAAATTAAAGAAAAACAATTTTTTTAACTATCAAAAAATTTAAATTGAACACTAAAATATGATTTCAAAAACATTAATTTTTTATACAGATACATAATAATCGAAATATATTTTATGAATTCAGTTTTATTCAGTGTAATATTATAATCGTACGTAAAAAAAGTTACAATCATAGATTCTTATTCAATTTATTAATGCATAAAGAATTCATATTTCTTCTTAATTAGTAAAGTAAGGAAAAATTATTTTTCGATGTTATACCTTAGGTAGTTGAGCTGGTGTACCCTGGGCATTCGTAGCTGCAATTTTTTCATAAAGTATACGATGCTTTTCTTTTTCGCGCTGAACAGCTTCAGAATCTTTTGGCTGCTCAAGGATATCATCAAAATTTATCAGTGATTGTTTAACGCCATTTTCATTCGCTATATATTGAACAGTTCGGACTTTGAATTTTGGATCAATAAATGAATAATATCCTGTAAAAAAGTATATATTAATATATTGATACAGGCATTGATATTTGTATATAATAATACGCTAAAGGTACAATTACAATTACAAGTCCGTCATAATGTGAAATATTATATAGAAATTAAAAACTCAAAATTTATCATAAATATTATATAAAGATTATTTCTATAATAATATTAATACACTATCTGTTATTTTAATTTCTATAAAACCAATGAGGAAATAAAATTTATTCAATTCTTTTATTTATTACCAAGTAATAAACTTAAACAGAATTTATTGTTGATTTTACCCGCGATTGCATTAATAATTCGATTTAAATTTATCCATTCTCCATATATCATAAAAGCGAGGAAAGCATCATTTAATAATCAATTTTATTATAAAAATGAAATTAATTAATATTTAAAGTAGAATTCATTGAATGAAAATGTGACTAATAATAGAATGAAAATTTCTGACAATGCATTGATACATTGTTTAAATGCTCTTTGACTTTACTTTTTGTTTAAATATATAACGAGGTCATATGTACTTACGGGAAATAAATTTATTGACGGAAAAAAAATAATATAAAACATATTATACCTCAAAATATCGATTCAAAAGACAATTTTTAATGTTAATTTTGACTTAAATACATTTTTTACAATATGCAATATTTTAAATATTTACAATGTATTGTACTAATTAATTAAATTTTTATTTTTTCCTAATTAAGATGATTAAGTAATTTTCAAATACTCCTACGCGAATAAATATCTTGCTTAATCTTTAAGATTTAATTCATATTTTTTTAGTTGTTGCAATTCTGCATTAACGACCAATATCAAAAGCAATTAATAATATAATTCTTAGAAAATAAAATCCTTTTCAGGATGGTATTTATCAGAAATAAAATATAATCTCATAATACAATCTCATAATAATATTTGTAAAAAGCAAATACTTTAAAGAATATAACTCTAGATCTCTAGAAAATCACGATTGGTATTTAATAAAATATATCCACTTAAAATACAACTGCAATGATAAAATTATTTTTCTAACTCACTTCTCATATGAGTAGACTGTACATCGTCACCTATACCATCCGTTTATTGAGAACAAACGGATTTGAACTCTCTCTCTCTCTCTCTCTCTCTCTCTCTCTCTCTCTGTGCAAAGCTCACCCTGAACACGACCAGCTCCATCGCCAGTTTCACTATGAATCCTGTCGACATGTCCAGGAAAACGTCCAGCACTATATTTGAAACTGTAGGGATTCGGTGGTCCCTCTGTTGTGGTTGTGGTTACTTCATCATCAACGAGTCTCGGTAACTGCAGAATTTGGGACACATCCCCTCGGCAGAGACTGGCCAAGCTGATAAAAGCCTAAATAAATAAGCGTATTCGGTTATCAATGATATTTTTTTAAGAGAGAATTCGGAAATTAAAAGATTTTTACAGTTTATAAATTGGAATTTATTAAATCACACGAGAATAATAATATTGAGCTCGATGCATTAGTATTGAAGATGAAGATAATATGAACGATATTTTGCAATTACAAACTAAACTTCTTTCGTTTACTTTAGCAAATTTACATTTTTTTACAACTTACAAAATTTTTATTTTAAAAAATAATCACGTTATGAATAATAATAAATATTCAACCGCTTAATAAGTTTGGATTTTGTCTTAAGTAATAAGTTTCTGTAAAAAATGTCTTTTACATATCGTATTCGTAATTTAATATCTAGTATTACTACATCTTGAGAAAATTTAAAAGTTACGTTTGTCCTTTAGAATTCAATGTTGACTCACTGTTCAATATTTTGTACTCTCATTTGATATATCAGTGCTATAGAAAAAATTATCACATCGTGAGTAAATCATTAAAAATTTATAGTTAATATATTTTATTAATTATAAAAATCATTTATAAATTATAAATTTTCTGGGACCATTAATTATTACGTGTATTATTTTAAATTAGTATAACAATGTATTAAACGTTCTAACACATTCAAATTAATATATATATATATATATATATATATGCATATGAACTTGTATATTTGGTTTGAATATTGTCTTCATAAAATATCAATGGAATGAATTATAAGAATATATAAGATTATATTCCACTACAGTCATTCGTAAATAATATATTATTATTGGCATAAAAGAATTGAATAATTGAAAATATTCTCATTTGCAAGCTACGTGTAGCGACAAATTTAATTGAAACGGTCACCGCATCCTATGCTTTCACTTTCCATACGTTATTTATATCGTCCTTTTTGAACACACACACGCACACAACACACATTAAACAATATAATCAAATACCATAAATTAATAATTCAATAAGATAATTCATTTATCATTGATCAAAACGTTCTATAACAATACACTTACTATTAAAGATTTCATTCTGGCATTCACGATCCACGACTTGGTAATTAAAAAGGAAAAAGGAATGTTCGTCTTGTTGTGTGATACCTCGTTCTCCGATGTGCTACTAAAACGAAATGCTCGAAGATATTCTTCTGGCTTCCAAGCAGTGAAAGTGATGGAAGGAACTTTAACGAAATACACTATGTGAAAAACTGTTCTAATAGATCGAGAGAGGAGGGGGATTTCATAAAAAATTTAATTATACTTAACGAGATAAAAAAAAATTAAGAGCATATTTGTGTTTCGTTAATTAATGTATAAATTATATGAAGAATATATTTTCTAATGTAGAATCATATGTAATACAATAAATAGATATAAGAATTATATTATAATTATGACAAAACAAAATTATAGTAATTAAATAAATAATTAATAAATTTAAATCCAAATTCCTTATTAATGTATAATTAATAAATATTTAGTGTCACAGGGGCGTGCAATTAATTTAATATTTATTATTTAATCCTCATACATATTTATATATTTATTAAAAAGTATTAAAAAATTAATTTAGAAAAAATAGTAATTTATTTAACTTGAACGATTAGCATTATCCAGAATCTTATAGTATAAGCTCAAATAAACAATTAATATTGTAATAGAATGTCAATAGCTGATATGGTTCGATTAAATAATAAAAATAACATTTTATTTCTCTTATTTATTTACTTAATCATAACTTTAACTATGTTTTATACAGTCTATAAGGTCCGCTAAATTGATGATAACAAAAAACAAAAAAAATAAATAAAAAAAAATAATACCAAATACTATGTAAATATCTATTTACTTAAAAACTAATTAAAAAATTGAAATTAATCGCATTATTTTATAATTAAATTTTATAATCATTTGTAATAATGTATTATTTAGCTTTCATAATAGCTACTTTATAGACATTAATATTTTTATAATTTATCATTTTACGGTATTAGTTTAATAACAACATATAAACATAATTATTAATACATCCTTAATTTATAATATATAATAGAAATTTTATCATTAATCGTAATATAGGAAAATCATCGATTATTTTTAAAAATGTAATATTGATAATTTGGCCTTACTTATTAATATTGAATTTGAAATGTGATTATTATTACTTCACCGAAACTATCGCTGAATATTTAAACAATACAATAGAATACTATAAATTTTGGTAATTATTTAACTTTTAATTATTGCAGATTCTTTTTCGTTTTAACATTCTGTATTTCTAATAATCGATCTACGCTTTTTTCTAATTATTCCCCGAAAAAGTATGACATTCATCGGAAGCATGTAAAATTATTTTACAAAAATTTTTTTATTTCTTGAGTAATGAAACTATTAACTTTTTTAATGTGTTGTGTGAGTTGTCATATTAGTTTTAAGATATAAGTATAAGATATAAGGAAATAATGAAAACAATATATCTGTACTTTACCGATGTTATTGATTGTGGAAAGAGTATTCATTAATAATATAATCACTACAGTAAACAGGTTTTTCTGAATATTTAATTTGATTTTCAAGGACCATGAATAAATTGTTTACTATTTGATCATTGCTCTATCTATTCGATATTTTATTTTTGTACTTAAAATTTTATGATTCATAATTATTAGTTCCCGATTATAACGCATCAAATCAATAATTCTTTGAGATGTAAATTATTTTCTATCAATGATATTTAATATTACATTTATTGCCTTAAAAATATGATAATATTTTTTTAGAATTAATGTAAATAAATAATCAATATTGCCGCACGCGGTAAATGAGCTGTAATGAATGTGTAATACAATATATTTTTAGAGTCTTGTATAGAGGAGTAATATTTTTAAATGATATTTAATTGAAAACATTATGATGTTTTTAATTCTGATGAATAGTACGGAATAACAAATAATTATGCTTATTTCTCATAATTTCGTAAAATGTTATGGACAATTTGCCTGCAAATTCTTTTAAAATTTCTCATTTCCAAATGTATTAAATAATACTCATAGATTTTTGGAAAAGTAGATAACTAATAATTAAATTAATCATATAATTTCACATTGATAAATCAATAATAAATATAATGCCTTACATATAAAGATGGATATCGTATAAACAATCGATTGAATTTGAAATGTGCGCAGTCTATTATAATTATCCTAATCATCAATCGTTAAAATTCAAGTACTATTAATTTAACTATTAATTAGCAACAATTTATTGAAATACATTAGATTTTATAAGTTCTCAATATATATTAAATAATTTAAGTATATTAATCTTTATTACTAGGTATCAATAACAGCTGGTATTTAACAGAGGACAATTTAAACGGAGTCTCGATTAGAAAGTAAATTAAAACATCGAGGTCATCCCTATCAGCAATGAAAAAGTTAACTTGGCATTATTTTAAATATTTACTATTTACTGAAAATATTAAGTCTTTAAGAATTAATCTTTAATGGCTAATCTAATATCGTACTGTAAAAGTGATTTTTTCTTACTACGAAATCGTCCGTTTTATTTGCATTAATTATTTTACAATTTTTATTGATATATTTAAAGCTTTATATAGTGCGAATTAATAATTATTTATATTTTTAATACCATTTCATTATTCAATTAAAATAAATCTTGATTTTCTCGACTATTCAATTTTTATTTTTTTTTTTTTTTTTTTTTTTTTTTTTTTTTTTTTTGACAACTTTATAATTCGTAATTTTTCATTCATTAGCATTAATGATTTACAACTTAAAGTAAATGGTATAAACGGTAATCAATATTTTTATATTCAAATTTTGCTATTAGGTTCATTAGTTGTATAATTGTTCTAAAATATTTTTAAAAAATTAATAATTCTATTAGAATTATTAATAATTTAACGTACAAATTATGTCTAACTAGAATTGCGTGATTTTCATAAAAAAAAGTATTAAGCTCACGTGCCGTATAGATACAATTATATGTTGTTACAGAAAATAATGTTATGATGACTATTATTATCAAATTCTTGAACCTCATTTGATAAATTATATTCATTTTATTTAATGTTAAATTAATTATAATATTTCACCCTAAAAAGATCAGATCTTCATAATACAATTTACATAAGCTTAATTTGCTTTCAGCATTTCTACATAATATTCGACTACTCGATATTTCTTAAATAATACAAAAGATATCACGATATAAAAATGTTTATTAATGATCATTACATATTTTCGTAGAGTTCAATATAATTTTCAAAATTATAAGGAATTATAGAACATATTTTATTATTAATTTAAATATTGATCATAGTACGTGTAACATTTGACAAGATTAAATAATTTATTACATTTAGCGATTAAAGATAATATTGTGTTCAAAAAGATGCCATTGATAGAAAATTTTACAGAAACTAAAAATGTACAAATACAAAATTTTTAAAATAATACGCATGCGCAAAATTTGTCGATTCATTTGACTTTTTGCATATAGACAATTGTTAATTCATTTTTATTGAAATTTAAGTAATAAATCATGAAATATAATTATTGTACAACAGCATAACATATGTGAATGTTTTTATATATACATGTGTATATATATATATATATATATATATATATATATATGCGGATATAATTTTACTGTCTATATAACCTAATTTTCGAGCAAAAATTATTTTTATACATTATCAAAACAAAAGATGTAATGATTAAAGTTTTCTGCTTAATTAATTATTAAATGTGCGTCTTTCTAATTGTTGCTTAAAATCGACTACATGCTTGAATATTTATTTCAAATAATTTGAATAATTTCAGTTCTGAAATTGCAAAGAAGATGTAGCAGAAGTAGCAATTGTTAAGGAATAATAAACACAAAAATAAAAACTCTTTATATTGAAGTGAAACAGTAAATAAAAAACGTAATAAAAATTACTTACCAAATGAAATGGGTGATAAACGTCATGGCTTGTCGGTAATGAATTAATTTGATATTAATCCTTATATAAATTCTAAATTATTAACAAACATTTGGTGATGTTAATTCACTATATTTCTTTATGTCTAAAAATATTGTTGTATGAAATTATTATATTAAAGTATATTATTTATTATTTTTTATATTAATTATTTATCATGTAATTCATATTATAACTTTAGAAAGAAGAAATTGCAAAGCAATTTATGCTACCAGAGAGGAAAAGTAAAATAGCAACTCTTTTAAAGCAAGATGGACAAGCATATTGTATTTGCAGAAGCTCGGATAGTTCTCGATTTATGATGTTAGTAATTTTTGTATAAAAATTTAAGTAATTTTTATTTTTCTTTCTATAATATTCTTTCTTGTATAATTTTTTAGTGGATGCGATGCTTGTGAAGAATGGTATCACGGAGACTGTATAAATATCACGGAAAAAGAGGCCAAATACATTAAACAATTCTTTTGTGTTGTAAGTTACTTCTGTATTAAGTTTTAAAATTTATAAAGGAATTTGAACTTTTTCATTAATATGCTTCAAATTTAATGTACTTTTATAGAGATGTAGGGAAGAAGATCCTACTTTAATAACTAGATATAAGCCAAAAAAGACAGAACGTGTGGAAAAACCAGATCAAGATGATCGTAAACATAAAAAGAATAAAGAAAAAGAACGAGTTTTAAGATATGAATATGATGCACCTTGGGATCCGACAGTTACTAAGAAATCATCAAAGCGATGCGGAGAATGCTCTGGCTGTTTACGAAATGAAAATTGTGGGAAATGCGATGCCTGCAGGTAAAATATTCTTTACACATTTTTTCAAGCGCAACAATTATATAAATTAGATGAAATTAGAATGCAAGTAAATGTAAATCATTGAATTAAATTGTACTTTCATATTTGTAAACTTATTTAAATAATTTCGTTTGATTTCTCCATTTTTTTGCAATTAGATAAAATCATTTAATTATTTTGATTGATGTTTAAAATTAAAAATATGTTATTTAACCCATTATATAAATTATAGACATCTGAAAAAATTTGGTCCATCAATTCGTTTAAAACTTCGTTGTGATCAAAGAACTTGTAGAGTTCTTGGAGATCCGTTGAAACCATCTAAAAGTATTAATCGTAACACAAAACTGAATAGAAAAAGAAGACGAGATTCAAGCAACGAAAGAATAGATTGTCTTGAACCACCCAGGCATTGCTACGGCCCATCATGTACAAAGCAATCTCGACCCGGTAGCAAATATTGCTCCGAAGATTGTGGCATAAAATTAGCCACAAATAGAATTTTTCAGGTACTTCCACAAAGGCTTCAAGAGTGGTCTTTTACGCCTTGTATAGCTGAACAAAATAATAGGTTGGCCTTAGAAAACGTTAGAAAACAGCAACATGAAGTAAGGAGAATTCTCCAAGAATTGGATAAAAGGCATGCAGAGCTAGATAAAATTGTGGAACGTGCGAGACATGCAATTATAGATCCCAAAACTGAAATTGATGATAACGATGACACGGAAATGAGTATGTACTGTATAACCTGTGGTCATGAAATCAATTCAAGAACGTCTATTAAGCACATGGAAAAATGTTTTAATAAGGTAAGTACAGTTATAACTCAAACATAAGAACTGAAAATTTTATGTATGAGAAGCTACAAAATGTCACCCAAATAAAGTATGTAGAATGTCTATAGAATATTTAGTAATTTTTCAATTGACCAATCATTTCATTGAATGAAAATTTAAATTAATACTGTAAATTAAATATGGCTATTTTATAAGTGATAAGTGATTTTGAAGTTTGGAGATATTTTTGAGAGACTTGATTGGTAACACAAATTATTATGTGCATATTAAATAAAACTTTATATTTAATAAAAATAAACTTGAAATTATAGATTTGCTTATGATTAATAAATACATTATAATATGCAAACTCTATTGTATTATTTAAAAATTTAGTAACACAAAATGCTTCATCTGAAAAAAAAGAGTCCAATTTCCAATTATGAAAGTTAATACTTTTTAGGTAAAATAAATTATGATCAAAAATATTTATAGACTCAAATTTTAAATATATAAATAGAGGCAAAGCAATTAATGATTAGAAATAGAAAAAATAATATACTTATAGTTAATCGTCATATTTTTTGTTAAAGTATGAATCCCAAGCATCCTTTGGATCTATTTTTAAAACTCGAATTGAAGGACAAGTTATGTTCTGTGATTTTTATAATCCAATAAATCACACTTATTGTAAAAGGCTGCGAGTACTATGTCCCGAGCACTGCAAAGATCCAAAAATAAGTGACACGGAAGTTTGTGGTTGCCCTTTAGTCACAAATGTTTTTGACGCAACTGGAGAATTTTGCAGAGCTCCCAAAAAGAATTGTGTAAGGCATTATGTATGGGAAAAGTTACGAAGAGCTGAAATTGATATGGCAATGGTTAAAAATTGACGAGCTTGTTGAACAAGAAAGACAAATTCGATCGAACATGGCATCCAGAGCTGGTGTACTTGCTTTACTGCTTCATTCTACATATAATCATGAAATAATGGAGCAAATTACGCAAGAACAAAATAGAGAACAGATGAAAGCAATGGAAGAAGAAATGCAAAGAAGATATGGAATGCATTTACAAATTGAATCAAACAATGATCAATGACAATTTACATGAGCTTATTTGTAAATGGATAAAAAAAAAAGGTTTAATAAACAAATGAATATGTTACTAGTATAAATAAGTTTATTAAATAACTGGATTTAGTTTACAATAGATATATAAATTTTCTATAAAAATACAGTGGTTGAACATGCATTTCAAATACATTTTATTTTAATGAATCCTAATCTTGTAAAGAATTAAAAAGAAAATAATATTTTACCTTTAATAAGTAATTTGTTTGAATCTTTAACAAGATATAGGAATATTATTTATATGATTATAAGTTAATTATAAAAATTATAAATTAGACAACTTTTTCTTGCTTTCAACTTTCAAAAAGGATATTTTTTTATTTAGAATTATCGATTAATAAGTACACATAAGAATCCTTATGTTTTGAAACAGTTTTTAATTTAAGTAAAACTGAATATTATATTTAATTTGAAAATCTATAAATTCTATTACTAAATTTATAGCTTCCAATACTTATCACTAATATATTCTGATTTTAATTATCTTACAATCTATTACAACTTTTATAGAAAAATATATTCTTGCTAATATGTTGTATCTAGCTGGTAATATAAAAATATGTTTAAGATAATAAAAACAAAAAGAAACGGCGGGCATAAACTATAAAATTTGGTTAAAATAGAAAAACGAATAATTAAAAATATAAAATATTAGCTTGCACATTTTATCACTTTGTATTTGTACTACTAACAAAATTAAATTAATTTTTTATTTCTTCTTATTTGGAGAAGTTTTAAAAGGACTTTGCCTTTTACCTCTTATGTACTCGCCAACTGGTGAAACTATTTCTTTTTGCCAAGAATATAATCCACGTTTCTTAGATGGTGTAGTTGGTGTTTTATTTAAAGGCTTTGGACTTAGTTTGTGTACATCTTGAGGTAGATTTTTTAAAGGCTCCGGTGATAATTTACTCATATTATACTTCTTTGTTGGTGTAGTTGGTATTTTATTTATAGATTTTGCGCTTAACTTGCGAAGATCTTGGGATAGATTTTTCAACTTTTCTACGGATAATTTACTGTGATTTGTATTTGTCACTAGTTTTACTGGTGAGGATTTAAATGAAGATTTAGTTTCTATAAAAATAAAGTAAAGCGAATAAAATTTTTTTTTATTAGAAATTTTGTTAAATTTTAATATAATATTGTAAAGTCAGCGAATGAAGTAAATTATGTAAAATTAAATAACGTTAGTGCTTAATAGTTATATTTTTCTAAAATTAAAACTTACTTTCAACTTTTTCATTTGAAATTTTAATCATTGGAGTAATCATATTAGATCTTGAATTTCTTCCGCTATTTTCTTTGTTTGAATGTTTTTGATTTAAATTTGGGCATGTACATATAATATTTTGCCTTCTAATCATTTCAATTTCTTTTGCTAAACACTTTAAAAATCTGTCATACAAAATATGAGGTAAATGTTTAACTTCTCTCAAAAGACTATCACAAGACTGACTTCTATATCTGGAATATTTTTTTTGGAATAAACTTTTATCATTTGGATCAAATCCAATATCAGACATGTATGTATTATCAAGAGTTTTAAAACTTGTCGAGTATTCATCATCTCCCGTATAATTTTCAGCAATGAAATTCAATTCCGAAAATGAATGACTTCTCCTCGGAAGCAATTTATCCGATGTCTTACAAGCTTTTTCCCATAATACAAACGATTCTGTTGTATTATGATTATTGCAAATCTCATTAATATCTCCTTTATTCTGTACATAGGATTTATCTTTAATAACTTTCATATTAGAGCACGTTTCTTTCTTTCTTTCTTTTAGTTTATTAAGTTTTCCATATTTTTTATTATTATCATTTGTAAATAAAACTCTCTTCGTACAATATTTATTAGCGTTATCAATATTATCCGAAGTTTTGCAATGCGTAGGTATTTCTACGTCCCTATCTTTCACATTATCTTTCAGATTTATGTGAGACTTATTCATTTTACATGAATTAGTTGCACGTGCTACTTCCGATTCTTCTATAATAGTTATAAGTCGATCGTTTTCATTATGTGGTTTTATTGGAAATAATAATGAATCATTAGATTCATGTATTTCAATAGTATCATTTAATTTATTTGTATTTAAATAATTACTATAAAATGAATTGTTTGACTTGGTCTTTGATAATTTTGATGCTGATTCAAATTGTAAGTATTTAGTGCTATCATTGTCGTTTGAATCAATTGGACATACATCGGTACAATCCATAAAAACATCGCTGTTATCCATAAAAACATCTAAATTTTGATCTAAAACATTTACTGAAAAATTACTATCAATACTTATGTGATTATTTGGTACATTCAAAACTACTGATTCTTCTAATGTCGTTTCTTTTTGATAACACGATTGTATTTGGCCTGCTAATATTACAGACTGCAATGAATCATTTAAGTTTTCTTTCTTTAAGCTCACATTTTCAATAGGATTATCAGAGCAAGAAGTATAATCTGATGAACCAGTGGAAGGGCAATTTTTACCTTTAATTACAGAGCCTAGAAACATTTTAACTTTAATTATATATAACTATCATATTATTATATCATCTGCTCTTATAATAGTTTATACGAATTTTGTAATTTGAATATATAAACAAAATTATTGTCTACGGGGTTTTGTTCTTTTTAAATGATTTTATGAAATATTTCATTGATAAATGACAGAATTCAAACAAATTTAATTAGCATTTTGTTTCCATATTAAAGACATATTTTATAAACGTACTATAAAAAATTTTTAATTTTATTTTGCATTTCTTTACTTCTAATTTTAAAGACGATATGAGAATTTGTAATTTTTATTTCTAGAATATGAAAAAAATACATTTCATAATTATTTAAATGATACACAATTGTATATATTTTTTCTAATTTTATTTAGAGAATTGCTTAATGTTTATATAATAAAGAAAAGATTCATAGTAAAACAAACGAATATACTATATTCTAATTTTATGATTTACTTACGTTTTGTATCCAAATTTTGTTTTTCACGATTCATAGTACTTAATAATACATATAACAAAACTGACTAAAACGCAATTTCCATTACATTTAACTATTGCAGTTGCATTTCAATCATTTTGCTTTGGGATTTGTAAACGATATATATACACATATATACATAGATGTGTATGCATATATATATATATATATATATATATTAATATAAGCATTAATATATGCACTTGAAATCATTTAACACTGTAAAATATAAAGGGCTGTTAAAAGCACAAAAACATCTTATAACCACCGAATAATATTACAGATTATTATGCCCTATGCCTAAGACTTGTGTTTAAATCAATTAATTAAAAATGCTGGTCTCTCGATTAAGTTCCATGATTTAAGAAATAGTAACATTAGATTCACGGCATAATATATAAAATTACACCTTCTCTGTTCAAAAATGCGTTAAAGAAAGAAAGAGGATAAAAACAAAACATAGCTAACGTTTAAATCAAAACGGTCATTTTCGAACTTTTATCGTGTGGGGATAGGAGATATATATAGTGCCAACTGTGTAAAAGAAAATTATTTTCATTACCCAATAATATATTTATATGGAAAATATTAAATGCACGATCTTTCTTAAGAATTTTTGCTTAAATTTATTTAAGCTATTAATGAAAAAAAATTTTGATTCGTAAAAGCATAATGTACAATTTTACATAAGCACATGCGTGCGTATTTGCATGCACAAGTGCATAAATGCAAACATACGACTTTTGAGTCCGCATGTAAAAGAAATTAAATTCAACATTTCAGCAAAAATAAATAATTACTCATGAATGCCGTGTTGGATAAAATTTATAACAATTATTCGTATTAGCGAAATTAAAATAGTAAATTGCATAGCTTAATTATTAATGTATTTAAATCAATAATACAGTAAGTAATATAAATGATATTTTGACAATAGTTTATTATTTAAATTACGCAATAAGATTGTCCATTGAAAATTAATTTACATAAATTGGAAAAATACAATTATATAAAGTTTATAAATCTACAATTGGTTTAATTTATATTTATGACTATCTATTCTTTCACATTGCACATTTGATATCAAGTGAATTTTACAATTGCTTAATTAAAATAACGATATATGTACATTTATACATAAATTTTAAATATTCAATTAAACTATTTTATTTAGTACATCTATATTATAATAAATGAATTATTAATAAATGACAGAAGTTAAACAGATTAAAAATTTTAAATTAGATTCGATGTTCATTTTATACCATTAATAAGTTGAACGATTGCAATTAATGCTTTCTTACTGTATTAAGAAAAATCCATAGAAGTGTATATAAAATATTTTATAATTTCAGTATATAAAAATAGAAGTGCTTCTATTTAATTTTTTTGATAAAAAAATTTTTTTAACTTAGAAAACTTCTCCTATAATAGATAAGCGTTGAAGAAACGGCTGCGATTGACAGCTTAATAATTGAAAATCTTCTTTTGCTGTAACGTTGGATGGATACAAATTATCATTCCTTATTTTTTCTAACATAACTTGTGGATCAAAGTACATCTTCCTTTTTGAGGTAGCTTCGATATATTTTGTAGTTTCATTTTTCTTCAATCTGCCATCGTTAGAAGATTGAAATTCTTCTCTTGTCCCGGACGATGTTACAAGTGTTTCCACATTTTCACTATCGTCTGCTTTATAAATTGCACTTGGAGGAGCTATTACTTGAACTTTACCATTATTTAAGTCTACTGATCCATTTGTTTCAAGAATAGTTTCTTGATTTTTTATAGAATTTTCATCGGAATAATTTATTAACTTTTGATCATTGATAATATCACTTATTTCACTTTTTTTAATATCGGACAGCTTTGCGATCTTAATAGTTTTATTGTTTTCTTCTCTCAAGTCAATATCGTCTTCAAAAAGTTTTATGTTAGTTGTATGTTCGCTTCTTCTATCGTTTACAGCAAAAAATTTATGTATTTTTGATGTCTTTTGCGCAAATAAATAATGTGGATGTTGACAACAGTATAATGCCCCAGGATCAATTGGATGAGCTTCTGTATTAAATATGTAACCCCCAGCATCTACAATGCACTGGCCCCATGGGGTTTGAATAACATCTCCATGTTCCCCTATAAAATAAGCATACATTAATATATTTTAATAGTATAATAGTAGTATAGTAGCTAAAAATTTATCGTATATCCTTTTATGGAAAATAAATGTTTAAATTCCTTAAAACATGTTTTTGAGAAATAGTACATCTTAATGCAATAAATATTTATTTACAAAAATGATGTATTTATGTATTTATACCTGTATTATGAATGAAATTATCTGGATCAAAAAGCAAATAAAGATATTTTGTTGTTTCTGCGAGAAAAAAAGATTCCATTCTATCGGCTTTGCGATGATCTCTAACATCGTTAATTGTAGCGTAACCACAAGTGGTCTTTGCACTATGTTGCAAACTTCTTAAGACATCGATTCCCACTTGAATTAAATATGGATCGCTAGTGGCCCTATAAAGATACATAACAGATTCTATCAATTCTGGTCTTAACGGATACCCTTCTCTGTTGGTTCCAGCTTCACCTTGAGGAATATTATAAAATTCTGGAGTAAAACCAAACTGTTTCCAAACTTTGTGATAATTATGGATCGATTTCATGGCATCGCCAACTTCGCCAAAGAGACTTAAAACGCCTGGCCAATAGGCATCGAGCGATTGAAAGACTGGGAGAGTAACTTGACCTTTTGTCATAGAAACCCAAAGGTGCCAGTCCTCTTTTCTAATATACTTTTCAATGGCTGCTTTATGTTCATGAAAAATAGCGGCTAAAGAGGGATCCTGAAATAATAAAGTTCCTTTCGCTAAGTATTCAAAGTAAGAATCAACACCAGCCCCTATTCCAGAATCTTGAGCTGTCCAATGGCCTGTTAAAACATCTACATGATTTCCAACTAAGCCAATATTGGATTTATAATAATGGAGAGCTTTCATTGCATTCATGGCAACTTCCTCGTACAAAGGATCGCCGGTTAATCTTGACAAGGTGCCAAATTCCAAAATAAACGTACCAATCCCAGCCGTACAGGTAATACTTGTTTCACCCTGAGGAACTCCATATTTTAAATTCACAGTTCCATATGGCATTCCAGTCGGAGTATCGAACGCAATGATCAATCTTTTAGCCATATCTTCGGCAAGACGAAGTAACGGGCCATTACATGGCCAACCAGGCTCTAACTGCATACCAGCTTTCCTTGAAAGCAAATGTGCACTTAATAAACCACCGACCACTCTAATATTTGTTTCAAAAACGGACACATTAATATTAGCTTCAAAGTCTGTCCTCGATGCAATAATTTCCGCTACCCTGCGAAATTCTGTAAAATTTCCCATTACAGCTAATGTGTCTAAAGCATCGATAAGGGTCAATGAGAAACTGCCCCATGTATCAAAGCCGTCGCAACTCAACGAACGGAGTTCATCATAGGGATAAGCGTACTTTAAGTAACTCGAATAAGCATGATCAAACATTGCATGAGTTTCCTCGCGTAGCTTAAGTAAGTCTTTTTTTTCGTACCTTTGGGGCACGCCACAAATTAAAAATGCACATCTTAACACAATAAAAAATACAAATATAATCAACATTCTGTAACATATATATTATATTTGTTAAATTGCAATATTATACTATAATAAAATATTAAAATTACACTGATAAATTGAATGTTTTATACTTTACTTTTTACAAATAAGCAAATGAATTATAGGATTTTTCTCTTAAATTCCATTTGAATTTGAACATCTGAAATAAAAATAAAATAAATAAATCGTAACGTAGTAAAATTAACTTTACTAACAATTTAATATACCATGTGATATTTAATAAGCTTATTATTCAATAGATCAATAACAAATAAAGGAAAATTTTTTAAATTTAGAAAATTTTATGATTATTTTCATTGATCGTTAAGGCTAATATTATTTCATTATTTCAGACATAAAAACATAAAAAAAAAAAACTGCGACTCTCCCCTCTCTACCAAAATGCGACACCAACATATTTTTTATATTAGTAATAAAAATCTTAGATGAGTATTTGTTACATTTCGATGGCTTTAGGCGTCTTTTGTCGTAGTTAACACCTGGTCTTGCAATATAAAAAAAATTAGAAAATTGGAATCACCAATACTCAACTTCATTTAAACGTAAATAAATGTCTTTGATTAATATTAATTACTTGTAAACTTTTTTATAAAAATAATCTACGTTCTCTACCTGGTTTCCATTTATGTCTTCGATACAAATTCAAGTACTCAATATGGATTTGTTCTATCGATACACAAACCGGTATTTTTTTTTTTTTTTTACTAAATCTCGAGATAATACACATGTAAATAAAGCAAAATGCTTACTTCATTTCTATTATATTTACATAATACTCGCTCGAATTATTAGGTATAAAAACAAAAAAAACAAAAGAAAAACAAAAGAAACTTACTCGAATTATATATTTCTTTATTTCTTTATTTCATTGATAGGAATGATTTTCGTCGCATATATATTATCACAATCTCTTCCGTCAATATTACATCATTCCTATATTTTATTTAATTAATATAACGTCTACAACAATTTTTTTCCACCCAACAACAAAATCAAATATATAAATATATATTGTAAATGCTAGCGTGTAACCGCTAAACGAATTAAAAATAATATATATATATATATATATATATATAAAGTATTTTATAATATAAAAATTGACATTGAAAAGCCAGTAACATATATATATATATATATATATATATATATATATATATATATATATATATATATTATAAGAATTGGTGCTTTAAATGCCAAAGTCTTATTGATTTTCTTAAACCGTAGCCTTGCATGCCTTGCAAGTATCTTACTTACTACATCACGTAAATTACAAATCTCCTCATTCCGAATCCATATGCTATGCCTATGTGTGCGTATATGAGCGCGTGTATAATGCGTGGACGCGTGGATGCGCGTATGCATAAAGTTAGCGATGTGGTATTTGACTGCTGAATTAAGGTATTAAATCCTATGTTGGTCGATCGATTGCGCAGACGTGGCAAATGTCCTAAAATCCTTTCTCCAGAGAATTTACGCTCTGAAAAGAGTAAAGAATCTACAAGTATTGAATCGTTTAATATCGAACTGACGGCAGCTACGTCAGTCCGTAGTATACCGCTGGGTAAATCATTGACAGGCCGATGAAATAAATTTATAATATTTGTATATTTGCATATGCAAGTAAGATTTTACATTGTTGCTAAATTCTTAGTAAAAATGGTATTGTAGGTTAACGAATTAGCCTTGACCGTAGGGATGGGGGGATTTTCAAAATTCAAATGTTCGAGTATGTCCGGTGATGAGCAAATAAAAATAAACTAAATTTTTGGAATGCCAAAAGCATCTCGTAAGATGAACAGTTTCTTATTGACCACAATTAATCAGACTAGCAACAATTTGCCGCAATCCCTGCAGTATAAACAGCTAGAGGAGCAAAGAATTTTGAAGTTTTCGCGCTGAAGAAAACCGTAAAATGACATTCAACAATCTTGTTTATTGGTAAGATGTCAATGAACCATTCGTTTTACATAAATTTTTCTACTTTCATTTCTTCCACTTTTATCTCTTGTAATTTTGGACCTAATGTTTTTTTATATAAAATAAAAATAAACTTACAATGATAAATTCGTTGCATTTAATTCATTTGCAATCATTATTAAGTTGAGTTGTATTAAACAATATTATATTAATGTGATCAAATTATATAAACGAGAAACTGTATTTTCAATAATTTTAATATTCTTCAATTTAAAGTTTTCACCCATTCGAACAAATTCTTTTAAAATTTCAAATATTTCTTGATAATTTTTGGCTCTGTATTAAATGAAATATATTAAACATATAATATATATATATATATATATATATATATGTGTGTGTGTGTGTGTGTGTGTGTGTAAATTGGATTTTTTAATACAAAATTTTAAATACAAAATATATGTATATGTATCCTATCCACGCTCATCTAACGTTCTTTTAGGTATCAAAAAAAAATTGGCACGTACGATAAGCAGCAATGGGAAAAAACAATAGAACAAAAAATATTTTATGGTTTCACTCATGTTCCCATGAGAACGGCAAAACTCAAAACAGAATTTATCGATGTTGATCTTGTTAGAGGTAATTTATATTATCCATTGACACATTAATTATACATTTTAAATTAATAATTTATTCAAGCTTAGAATATTTAATTGTGTTATTTAACAGGCTCGTCTTTTCCAAAAGCTAAACCAAAGCACAGACTTGGTACGATTATTTATCTTGCCATTCAGAGGTTACTATTTTTACCATTTAATGCGCATTGGTGGATTCAACAAACAAGTCCCCGCATTTACATATTCTTTTTACTTCTTTATGGACTTCAAATATTGAATATTTATATATATTTTAATCATTTCCTTAAAGAAATTGAATCCGAGGTAAGAATTTAAAAATTATAATAACAACAATTTGCAGCTACAACAAATCAGCTATATACCAAAGTAAATAAACAATAAAGTTAAAAATACAATGTGCTATTAAAAATAATACAAATAATATCTTAATAATACAAACATTGATGAATAAGTAATGGGTTTTTCCTAGATTGTTTCAATGTCAGAAGTGTTAATACCTGGAGTTATGATGCTAACGTTATGCATGGTGCATTCACAAATTGTTTCTACAAACTGTGCTCCGCTAATATCCAAAAAATATGAAAGACAACGAATTCGTCATTCTAGACATGGTCGATCACGTGCTAATAAAACGAGAACAAGAAGAAATATTTGTACGTAAATACTAAAATATTTTATTAGACTATTATTACTTGATTATTGCTTGAACTCAGTGAATTTAAAAGAATTAGCTATATTAACAAAGTTCAGATAAAATAAATCATTTAGAATAAAACTAATTACGATATTCAAAATTTTATAAATTGTAGTCGACAATAAAGAGTCTAAAGCTGCTCAAAATTCAACATTAGAGAAAACAAATGTGCTAGAAACTGAAGTATCTCCTTCGGTTAGATTTGCTAAAAAAATAATTATCGAAACATCTCCGATAGCCAGTACATCGGATCAAATATTAGAATTTAATACATCGCTAAGTGATAGTAGACAAAATTCAATAACGAGTCTTCAACATTTTATTGAAGCTGAAAAATTGGAAGAAATAGAAGAACTAGGTATTTATTAATAATTATATTTAATATAATTATTTAAATGTATATTATTTGTCATAAATTGTAATTACTTATAGTTTCCGTAGTTAATTTGGAAAGCAATCAGGAGAATGATGACGTCGTTCATCATCAAGATGATGATGGCTTTGAGAGTTTAAATGGTAATGTTTCAAGTGATAACGATCGCGATCAAATGAAAATAGAAAATAAAGAGAAAGAAGTGACTGAGAACGAAGCAACGGCACAAGAACATTCTCATTGTGATCTGACTGGTTTGTACAACTTAAAAAGAATATAACATAATATATCTTATTAAAAAAGAAATTTTTCATAAATATTAATATGGATAATATCATCAAAATAATTTAATTTAAAAGAAAAATAGAAAACTGTTAATATAATGTAATCTTTGTTAAAAAGGCAAAATGACATAATCATCGTTTTCTGCTTTGCATGCAGCACCTGAAGTATCGGTAAAACGCGAAGAATTTCACGATAGCGAAGAAGATGAATGTGATAGCCCAGTAAGTTACTGTTAAAAATACTCAATGATTCAAAATTATTTAGAATAAATTGGAATTAAAATATGTCACGATCTTATACTTCCATTCAATTTGTGAACTGAAAGTATCACATAATTTCTCCAATAATTATTATATATAAACCAAATTATAGGACAGCAATCGTCTTTCAATTCAAAGTTCAAGGGATGATAGAAAAGAGAGTGCAAGCGAAGAGGAAGGAGAATGCGAAGAAACAATTACAAACCATTTGATCGAGGCAACGACTTCAGCTACAGAATGGATGGGAGTTACGACAAACAGTGACGAATGTAGTTATAGGTATGTAAGTATATCTTTGTAAAATTTTTCGATAAAATTAAATAATAAATCCCATTATTGGCTCTAGTTCTGAAATTGAAGAATCAGATCGTCATAGTGAAGCTGATGCAAATGGAGAGTATATAGAACATCCGTTTTCATGGGAATTCGAATTACCTTCTTCAACTATTTTAAATTCAAATTATACTTCATCTGATCGAGGTTAGTATTACTCTATTCTATGCAGCCTTTAAAGTAATATTTAATCTTACAACTCATTAATATTTAATTATTAGTTTATTCCTTATTGATTTCTATCTGACTATCTATCTGAACATTAGATATAATTTAGTTTTTTCTTACTTACCAATTCTCATTGATAAAAAATATTATTAATTGAAAAAAAGTAGCTACTGAAATAATAATATAAAGCATATGACTTATATTTATTATAGTATCGTGCACAATATGGACCCATCGAGATGTAAAGAAAGCTGAACTTTCAGTGTTCGATATTAGTTCAGCAATAATTGCAAGAGTAGAGTCAATGCCTGAAAGTATGGATTATTTTTATAGTGGATTTATTCTTGCTATTGTGTTATCTTTGGTGCCTTGTCTGAGACGTTTGAGTGATCATTTTGGAGTGGATTTTGTTAATAATAGTTCCTCAATAAATACTGAATTATCGTTAGTTACTTCAGAAACATTCTCGGATTTGATTTGCAAAATACTTAACATTGCATTTGGATCATCGTTATTGTATGTTTATGGATATTGTATTGTTATTCGTAATATCGGTAGCAAATTAAATTTTCTCAATTTTTTTCACATGTACAGGGATCGAACAATGATTTTATCATCGGCACTTGAACGACTTGTTTTAGCATGTTTATTATTTTTTCTATTGGTAGTAGCTGAAAGAACATATAAACAGCGATTGCTCTATGCAAAATTTTTTTCACACTTAACATCATCTAGACGAGCAAGAAAATCTGATTTACCACATTTCCGATTAAATAAAGTTAGGAATATAAAAACGTGGCTCAGTATTAGATCATATTTAAAGGTAATAATAGTGATTCATTCTTTATAATTAAATTTTATGAAGAATTTCATTAATGTTTTATTAAGTATTTTTATCGTGTAAAATTACGTATAAAAATTATTTAAAACTTTTTGAAAACATATGATTTTTAAATGTAAAATATTATAAATATATTGGTATTATTTTTTTTTTTTTATACAATTTTAGAGAAGAGGCCCACAAAGATCTGTCGATGTTATTGTATCTTCAGTATTTATGATTACCTTAGCTTTATTATCATTTGTTTCATTAGAATTAATAAAAGTAAGTTTGAATGTTAATTATCAATTTGATAACATATATTCTAATATTTTTTAATACAATATATTTATTAGGACCTTGATAGTTTACACTGTCATTATAACATTGAGGCTTTATTTTGGAGCTTCGCACTCGGTATATTTATTTTAAGATTTATGACACTCGGCACAAAAATTAATAAAAAATATAGAAACATTTCCATTTTGATTACCGAACAGGTACACTTATTTATTTATGTATTTCGGATCCTTTCATAATATTCAAATTAATAATATTTAATTTTTTTGCAGATAAATCTTTATTTACAAATTGAACAAAAACCTCATAAAAAAGACGAACTCATGGTTGCTAATAGTGTTCTAAAATTAGCAGCTGATTTAATTAAAGTAATATTAAAGGTTTATTATGCATTTTATTTTAAAAACAGGCTTTCTCATATCATATACTATTCTATTTGCAGGAGCTTGAAAGTCCATTTAAAATTTCTGGTTTATCAGCAAATCCATATTTGTATACAATTACAAAAGTTGTATTGTTATCTGCTTTATCTGGAGTTCTTTCAGAATTACTTGGCTTTAAATTGAAACTTCATAAAATCAAAATTAAGTGAACAATTTTCATTGTTATTAACAATGGTATTTAATATTTTAAAAGTTTGGAATTAAAAGAAAGAAAACGCATATTTACTTATAAATTAAATTGTTCAAGGTAATATTCATTTTCAGCACCATAAATATACATTTTAAAACACAAAAGATTAATATTCTATATATCACACACGACACTTTATCATCTACAAATTAAAATACTGAACTAGAGTTCATAATATTTTGATCTTAATAAAAAATAAAAGTTAATAAATAATAAAAACTAAATAAATTTCGTGTAGCTTAAACTTTTATATAAAATCGTAATACCATATAGTTATATTAATATCATTAAGTATTTACTTGTGATAGCTGTGTAATATAATTTATATCGAAATACTGAATTACTATTTTTACATAAATAGTGTACATATCTTTTTTTTTTTTTTTTTTTTTTTTTTTTTTTTTTTTTTTTTATATAAAACATTAATTATTAATATATTTTTAAAATATTAATTTATAAATATCAATTTTATCATAACAAAGGCTTATCATTCTATCACAACAATGAAAAATTAACCAAAACAATATAAAAAAAGTATTTATACAGACATATATAACTTACTCGTAAAGGGATATAATATTTTCAAAAATTTGTGTACTTTAATTAAGATACATTTATTTTAATAATTAGTTAACGTAATATTATCTAAGTTACCATACCTTTAAATATTTGTATTTTTTTTTTCAATATTTTGAAAAAAAAAAATTTTCTATATTATATTTCGCTCTTTATTATAATTTCAAATCTATTGGAAGAGCTGATATAGTCTAAAAAGAAAAAAGTTAATATAATAAATTAATGAAATGAATTATTATAAAATAATTATGTTACAGACATTAAAAGAAAACAAAAATAATAATAATTAGCTGTTAAAGTATAAACGAAAATAATAGGGTTTAACGGAAATAACTTTAACAATAATTTATAATTTAGTATAGAAATTCTAATGACTTGATTGACTGGAATTATTATAAAATATAAAAATATTGAAAAATACTAGTAAAACAACAATATTGAAACCTATATTAATTTATCAGTCTTAATTAATGGAAAAAAAAAAAAAAAAAAAAAAAAAAAAAAAAAAACCAGTTATTCTTCATTATTTAGCTATGTCAAATTACAATATTTTTCATAACAATATTTGAAACATAATTATTGTTTAAAAAATTTTTGTTTTATATTATATTCTATATTGTATATTATATGTTCTATTCCATGTTATAAATCAATGGATTAACATAATTTTACACTTTATTTTGATTTTATATGATATTTTATTGATATATAATAGATAATATATACGTATAAGCTAGTCAAGTTTTCAAATTATATATTTTAATGCATTAAAATTATTTATAGTGCTATCGTCGACATAATGTATTTGAACTAATATACTGAAATCTGTATGATAATCTATTTAAAATATTGTTTAAATTAAGCTTTAACCTTAATTATTAATTACAATAATAAATACTTGTAATATTTTTAATAGTTAATTTTATATATTAAAATTGTTAAATATCGTATTTTTCTTTTTTATAAAATACAATTGTGTTTCGATGATTATATTTAATAAATAATTAAATTATCAATTTATAAGAAAAACATTAGTTGTTATGAAAAATAATATATCTTCTCTGTATAAATGTATATATTGTAAAGATATCGATATATTTACTATTCTTTATAAAAATATTTATATTTGTATTATCTGTAAATGAAACTCTTTTGCTCTCTTAATTTCTGTAGTAAAAGAAAAATAAATGCAATAAATTTCTTTGATATTTTATTTTTTGCGTCTTATTTGTCATGACATTTTTAATATTATTTAAAACATAATTATATTATATAATCATTTATTAAAAGTACATTATTACGGAGGTGTAAATTGTCATTTGTGTGCAATTGCGATACATTTTTTGACTGAATATATCGAGAAATTTATTATTCTCTAGTAAGCTTTTAACGGAAAAGCGAACTTTTCGTACTTGTGTAATTTTTAATCTAAAATAAATCGAAAACGAAAAGGCGAAAATGTGCGAAGGGATTCGTACGGGCGCGCATCTGTATATTTAATTGCAAAAGCGCGTTTAGACGCGAATCTAACTACAATTATTACGTAAATTATTGACTTATTATCGACTTGCTACCCGCTGTATGAGGAGTATTCGATTATTTTCAGCATCACCAAGACCAATGACATTTAGAGCCATTTAGTTGTAAAGAAAAATTATTCTCTCCAGCAAATCGTAGCTTAAGCTTGCGTGACCGGAGCAGGAGCGCCTAGAGAAAGGCAAAGGCACACGAGTAGACTTATCACGAAATAAACTGGTGAAATGTGTGTAAATGCACTTTGTGTTATAATGATCATAGTGAACATAAGGCAATTAGTGTTACAATGTTGCCATTTCGAAGAAAGTTGAAAAAGTTAGTTAAAAGTATCATTATATTGAACATTATTATTGACATGATAAAAATATAATTGTTATGGTGCATCTAAAATAGTAGTATTATAATAATAGTTTTTTTTTTGTTTTTTTTGTTTTTCAATTGTTCGCCTACAAAATGAATTACTTCTTTATACGATTAGAATGAAAATTAATGTAAAATGTTAAATGTAAAAGAGATGAGTAATATGATGAAAAATTTAACAATGTCGTTTCTATCATAGCTATGATAATGAGTACGCAAATTTTTTTTTTTTTTTTTGTTTACCAAGTTATGAAAATTATTAATGTTTGAATGCTTATGTGCATACTGTTTATGAGATATTAAAAAGAAAAAAGAAAAAAAATTATGAAATTTAAAAGTATTTGGTATAATAAAAATAATATCATTTAAATAATACTTCTTTTATTTCTATTATTGTACGTTAAAAATTGTTTGTAAATGACTTAAAAGTTTATATTTGAAATGACAAGAATTATAGAAATTTTCAAGTTTCACTTAATTAGTTCTAACTTGAAATTTTTAATTCTAATTACTGATTAGTCATCGTCACGCGTGTCAGTCACGAATGTATTATAAAAAAAAAGTAATAATTTTAATTCGCATAATTATGGTATAATTTATATGGTAGTTTCGTAATATTAAAGCATTAATGACTAAAATAAATAAACTCTCTAGACAATATTTTGATATATTTAGATTTTTATCTATTTGTCTCTTAATAATTGATTGATTAAGTTTGTTTATGAAATTGATAAAATATTTAAAATTTATCAACAATTTTTTTAATTGCTCAAAATAAAACAGTAGGCAATCCTTTAATAACTTTTATGAAAGTACTATCATATGCTATCGTTTACATCTAATTTTTTCACATTAACATTAGTATTAATAACAATACTCATAATCATAATAATGTGATTTTAAAAAATAATCTATATTTGAAAAAACACACCAGAGAAATTGAAATAGGAAGAGAGTTTAGTCGAAAGCTACCCTCGACAAAACTCTTCTCGGGAAAATACTTGCGCCATAATTATCAAATATTCGGTACGCGATATTCCCGAAGACTGGTTGGGAAATATTTCGTAATATCGATGAACAAAAGTAGTGACAAAAGATATCCTGCATCGTAATAGGTGAAGGAGATACTTTGCCGTTGGGCATGCACGGAGGGTGGAAAATTGAGACTGCGCGACAATCTTATTGGTAGCTAAATATAAAGCGATACAGATATGATAATAAAGATCAAGGTCAGTTGGGAATTATAAAGGACTGGGAGAAAGGTGAATTTCAAGTGACAGTAGGGCTGGGATAATCAATTTTTGCTTGGAATAATAATAATAATTAAGATGAAAGAAATTATCGATATCAATTCGTTCACATATCTGACAATCTTGAATTTCTATCAAGGTAAAAAAACTCTTTAATACTGCAGTATCAATATGAAGTAAAAACAAAAGCTCCAAGTTCAGAAGGTTTGCCAGCTAAATTTCTGAATATATATCATTCATGATTGAAGATGGAGAAATTTTTAGCCATCGAGGTTCATATTTTGAGCAGTTGGCTTTAAATTTTAATAGATATTAATTACATGATGATGTAATTAATAATAATAATAAGTCGATGATCTACATAGGAATAAGTAAATGGATAGCACATACGGTGATCATTATTATCGTAAGAGATGCGAGTATTTTTTTAAATTTGACCATAGTATTGATAGTTGAAAAGATTAAAAAATAATACCGTCCAGTGCTACCTACCGCGAAAACTTTTCTGTCCATATATTTTTTATCTGGAACGTGATGTAATGTGATATCGAAGAGAGAGAGAGAGAGACAGAAAGAAAGAGAGAGAGAGAGAGAGAGAGAGAGAGAGTACACTTTTAAATTTGATTTCATAATGCTTATGCTAGAAAGATTTTAAAATGGGGTGAAGGTAGTTGTATAAATAGAGTTGTATAAACGACCCTTAATCCAAAATATAAGACAGCGACAACTAAGTCACAATCGTTCAAAAATATAACTTATGGTAGCTTTAGTTAAATTAAGAGCTTTTATTCTGAAGGCGAATTCACTGGTATGAAAAAGCTAATGTCTCACGACTATCTCGAAATACTTCAAATATTAGCATAATTTCCATATTAGCCTGAGCGGGGGAAAATTTCTCAACTCGGAGAATATATTTCACTTTTGTTTTTACAATGTCGAATATATTCTCATAGCAATATAATATCCGTGAATAACTAATACATTCACCAGCAAAGAGTATATATTTCAAAATTATGAAATTTATTCAATGCACATAAAATAACAAATAATTTTAATTCATATTAAGTTCAGCCTATTAAAAATACAATATTTATCGTATATTATGTACGGCATATATTAACTAATCGCCATTCTTATTATTAAATAAATGCTATTAATAATATAGTTATTAAAATAGTAGTGTAAGCGATAGTGTAAAAAAATTCACAAATTCAAAAATTCTCAATAAGAGTTATAGGAATTAAATTACACGAGTTTATTAAAACTGATAAAAGTTGTTATTTTTATTAATGTTGTTCAGATTAATATTATTGACTTTTAAGAAATAAAATATAAGTGAAGATCCATGTTTTCAAAGCAACTTTTTTCTTAAACATTGTAAAAAATCAGTGTAAAAAGATGTTTGAGATAATCATTAATTTTTAAATTCAACTAAATATGTATTTGTAATAAACATGAAAAAAATTAAGTGGTCATGTATATTTGTGTATGCTTACTTATAAACATACACGCACAAACGCGCGCACACAGGCAGACACGTACACACACGCGCACGCAAATATATCTATTAAATAATTTGTACGGCGGCGTGTGAACGATTATGCATATATTTACTGCCCTTATTAAAATTTTTTTTAAATCAATTATAACGCCATCAATTATATAATTATAAAATAAATCATTTTTCGTAATTTAATAAAAGCTTATAAAAATTTAAATGTCAAATTAACAAATCTTTATTATTATTTGTTTCTAAAGTGGAACAGATTATTGTTTATCGTCTATAATTTGAAATCACAATATCGCGTAAGACAAGTAAAAGTAATCGTGTAATAATAGTTTTATAGTAGATTATACAGTTACAGAGATATCATTGATTATATTTAATTCATATAAAAGTAGCTGAAATGTAATTGAGACACTTTCTTAAGCACTATTTTCTTGCAATAAACACTTGTATTTCTACAAATAAATCATAAGTGTAGATTATGATGAAATAATTTATATTTACTTGAACAATGAGCTATGTTCGCGAATTTTACCAAATGAAAAATATTTAATATGATTGTATAACAACGTAAATGTTGTTACTGCTACTCCTGATTTTTATTCGTCATTTATTCATTTTTAGTTTCATTCTTATTTGGAAATTTTTATAGTTTTTTATTATATTTTTGAAATATAAAGATATATCGAAAAATGGCAAATTGCTTTTATGAAAAGTAGCTCGAGGTATGTGAATTACATTACATTAGTGAAGGTAAACAATGTATTACATATATTCATTACAGGACCCTCTCAATAGAGTATTAAAAAATTATTTTGTATTATATAATCATAGAATATGAATTTCCACAAGAATAATATGATTTATTAATCAACAATTGGTATTAATTTATAATGAACAATATAATCACATTGTACGGTAATTATATCAATATAATGTAAAAAATTGATATAATGTGTTTGAACTTGTTCGAATTTATATTTCACACATGATTTATGAATAAAATCTTGTAATAAAAATTCCAATTTCAATTTTTGTTTTCCAATTTATTATTATTATATTGTATTAATTAATAATAATTCGAGGCGAATCCAATAGTTTTAAATAGTCAATTTTTATAATTACGATAATGCTGTAAAATTAGAACTTGATAAATCTACGTATTCGGTTGATTTACTAAGAAATTATAAATCGTAATTGATGTAAGAACGTATTGGAATGAAATTTAGTTAGGACGATAGTTTATAATTAAGAATTATGAAAATAAAAATTAAATATTGTAGAAAATATACGCTACAGAAGTTCAACAATGTTGTTTCACGAAATCGTCGATTAATCCATACACAAAACAGTTTCTGAATTATGAATTATGAAAAATTTGTCGAAAAGAGGATAAAAAAAAAAAAAAAAAAAATTTCTTATTAATGAATACAATTGTGATGAAAAAAAAAAATAATACAATTAACATATACTATGAAAATAAAACAAAAACAAATTTTAAATAAAATTTTCTATATAAAATTCTCCAGAGGTGACGCAACATTAGATACGCTCAATGCGAATTAATAAGATCTTACCAAAGTAGAATAATTCATATATGAATAAAGATAAATAGCAGATGTGCATGTGACTAGGAACGCTTATTCGCCGATTTTAATACGAAGATTCGTCGATTCATTGATTGCCAAGGCTGAAAAATCCTCATGAATGTGCAAAATCCTTATGAATGAAAAATTAAATTTGTTCATAGCATCGCTAATAAGTGCAAAGTAAAACGTTTGGAGTCGCATCAACGACGAGGGTAAGAAGGAACAGGAATCGGTCAGTCGTATCATAGACAGAATAGCAATGTAATCGTAATGAAATTTTAATTGCAATTGCTAAGCCAATGCTTCATCAATGCCAATCACAATATTAAAGATAAATGCGTCTCTCGTCGCTTTCCATCCTTTGCTACAACCGCTGCGATAATAACGAGCGCAAACGACTGAATTGTTATTATGTGCCATGTGCCGAGGACTAAAATTTTATAAATTACGCGCAATCCTTGTCGATGATTCTTGTGGCCCGTGAATCTCCGCTGCTCCGCGTATGATTCATCTTCCCCCGCGTAATACGATCCACGTACTTTCCTCGCACTTGCAATGTTAAGTATATCGGATATAGCCAGTGAACCGAACGATTCGCTAATTACTTAGCATTGTCCTCTCCCCTCAAGTCCCTTTTCTAATTTCTAATAAAGCGTGTGTGTTGGCGAGTGGGTGGGTTGCCTACCACTTGGCGCTCTTGTCGCTCCGTTAACTTTTACAGCAGCATTGCTACATGATTCTATGCTCCGACTTCCTCTCTCTCTCTCTCTCTCTCTCTCTCTCTCTCTCTCTCTCGATCTCCCCCTCCACCGCGTCCACTGCCGCCACCGCCGCCGCCGCCGCCGCCGCCGCCGCCGATCACCATCACCGCCACCACCACCACCACCGCTGCTCCTCCAGCTCCAGGCGCAAGCAATCCTTCTCTCGAGTAGCTACGGCATCTCTCCATCTCGGTCCGATGCGTGCGCAGCTATACGACACCACGCATTCTCTCCTGAATGCCTGTTTGTCTCTCTCCCCGGTAAGTTAGTCAGTCGTAGAGCTGCTCGGGCTTGAGGCGCATCGCAGGGCAACCGAGTAAATGCGCTGATATCCTTACATCCCTCGACAATGGCATCCAGCGGTCATGACTATTACGATGGCTTTCGTACCTTCAGTTGGGTGTCCGATCTCATCGGCCTGCCCATTGACCAAGTGAGTTTGCTTGCGTTTGTATTAGGTCCGGTTGGTGTCGGCGTACGTCGCGGCATGTTTCCTAGCGTTTACGGCTACGCTTCGCTACTTAGGTTACTTACTTTACGCTCTTTTTCTGTCCTTCCCATGTATATGAATCTATCGTGACATCACGTCTGCCGTATAGCTGTATTAGCTCTAGCATCTCTTCTACTTGCGACGAAATATCTTTGCCATTTTTATTCAAAGTTTATAACGCGAGTTCGAAATTAGGGAGTCTCGGCTACTTTAGTACGTAAGACCATATTGCCTTTCCCGTATACGTACGTATCGCGAACGTTCTAATATGTCATCAGTGCGGATATTGTATTTGCATCTTTTTCTCTTTTTTTTCTTTTTTTCTTTTTTCTTTTTTTATTTTTTATTACGAATAGATATTTTGGCATTGTATCTATCGCCTATTGTGCTTTGTCGATCGTCTGATCGTAAGGATAAAAGTTATTGCTTATTCGCTTATTCGCAAATAGGATACGTTGGAAAATGATAAGCGAATGCACGCTTTATGTCTAAGAATCGATTGTTTTCCAAATGTATTCGTATTTTTTTTTGCGATAATAAATTGACAAATTGCAGCGTTATTATTGAACATTGCGTAATGATGTTGCGTTGATTCGAGTGTCTCGATGAAAATGGACATGAAGTTCGAACGATGCACTTTTTTTATTTATTTATTTATTTTATTTTATTTTATTTTATTATTATTATTTTTTTTTTTTTTTAACTATGCATTAGATGATGCGAGAGAATTTCATTGCCCAATTAATAGTAGTTGGATATGCTTGGACCGATAGCGAAAATATAATAAATTCTCGGCGTAATCGTTGACGACTACGATTGGCGGTACTACGATTTCCACGTATTTTTCCAATAGGAGCAGAGCCAATTTATTCGTTCGATCATCGCGAATTATAAATATTCCGATCATATGCAATTTGCAAGCATCGAATTGCCTAATGGTTAAACGATTATAAATACAATACGTTAAAAAAACTTCTCAATTTAGCCAATGAAGCGCCTATGATACTTAGGCACCATCATATATCGGTATTCGTTATAAATTGACAACTTGCACGCTAGACAATCGTGGCGCTTTCTTCGACTTTTTCGTTCTATTAATTTTCTCGAGCTATTTTCTTTACGCTTGCTAGCTGCCTCGAGGAATCCCATTCGCAACAATAGCGATACTCACGATAAACAATACCCGGATTGTTCCATTACCGTATTCGGATAGAGAAGATCCACCCAAAGCGGATAGAAAATAGAAAAAGGAAAAACAATCATTGGAACTGTTGGCGCGCACTTGTTGAATCTCCTACTCTATCCTATCTACGGCTTACGACTAACTGCGGTAATGACGTTTATGGCCGTTCCCTCTCTGTCTTCTCGGTAGCTTTCGAGATGCACGACTAAGCGTACGTCTGATTACAGTGGTACGCGCTAAAATACTGGCTAGGCGTAGCATTGGAATCACCGAAGAATTATTCACTATTATTGTTCGACAGCGATCATTGAGACGCTTAAAATCCGGATTATGAATGCCTGCGTTTACGAGTGCGCGCCCGCGCTTTTCATCCTTTCATTTCTACTAAACAAACATTTTAACATCATTATTATGACGTTCGATAATTAGGCAATTAATATTGTCCTGAATATACTTTGCACCTAATCTAACCTAAAGTAAATCCTGTTCGATTTCGTGATATTAATTTGCAAATTTAAATGCATGCCACAATATTTGTATCTAAGTATAGCCACGCATAATATTATAAAAATATCTTCTTTGTTCTACATATTTCTTAGGCCACCTACTCGTATTAAATATATAATCCAATACTAAGGCCTATAATAGTATTTATAAAATTTAATTTTTCGAATTCATCCATCTGTGCGTGAGATTTTAAAGGAAAATTTAAGCATTTATGTTGGAGTAATTTTATATAAAACAATAAAGTAAAACAAAACAAAAACAAAACAAAAAAGAAAAAACAAAAAAACAAAAAGAAAAAGAAAAAAGTCGCGAATACAATTATTAACAACAATTGAAAGTAATTTAATATATCTATTAAAATATAATCTAATGCTGCAAATTTGATTATTCTCTGCTCTTAAGAGAATACAATTGCTATAAAAATTTTACGATTACGTATTTTTATGTCAAATATATAATGAATGAGCTGTACCATTTGCACAATAGTTACGTTAATGGAAAGAGGAATTTCAATATTCTTTCTTGTAAAACTAATTACCCGGACATAGATGAATCTCAAGCTTTTCCTGCGAAATAAAATTAAAAATAAATCTTCGCGTATCTGCTCGAATAAAGCTCGAATGCACATCACAATAAACATGAACGCTGTGATTGACACGAAATCCACTCTTCATAAAGACAGACCTTTTGTACAAATGTGCTAGAACCTTTTTCTATTGCTCTTGGAATGCTTGCTAAGTATTCAACTGTTGCACTGATGATCGCGAGATTTTATTTTCAGAGGCCTATTTTTGACGTCGCGCTTGCGAACTTCTACAAGGACAAATATTTGCGAAAGCTTATGAACTAATAGTCTAGTAACGTTGCACTACTGAAATTTTGCTATAACTATTATACGTTTTAATATAAATGACATTTTAGATCAGTTTTTTGTTTTTTTTTTTGTTTTTTTTTTTTGTTTTTTTTTTGTTTTGATTTTTTGTTTTTGTTTTTTTGTTTGTTTTTTTCTTGTTTGTTTGTTTTTTGTTTGCTTTTCATCATATCTACAGCCTCCCCTTTCTTTTTATCCAGGACTACGAAAAATGTTAACTTACCTAGTTACAATAAGCTGCAATACCTTTACTCTAACAAATCCAATTCTGAATAAAAACAAAAAAATGTAACAAAATGTTCATGTATTATATTATTTTTATTAAATTACTACAATAATCAATAATTTCAGATAAATTAAAATATATATAAATTTGTTTTTTTTTTTTTTTTTTTTTCATTAGATTTACAGTAATTTTGTATAATTAGAAAATTCTTCATATGCCGTAAAGAAAAAAAAAATGCACAATTTAAAGTTGATTTTTATTTTAAAATCTATTATAAAATCTATTCGATTCAATAACTCATTGTAAATAGCAATACTTTATACTTCGCTACGTCACATTATATTTGACTACTTTTTAATATTCATTATTAAATGTTAGTAAAAAGGATTAATAGGTAACATTGTGAGCCCATTCACGATCCAATAATACTAATTTCTTCTATTTTTCATGATAGGCTAAATTTTACAGATACTTACTTGAAAATTGTCGAGTATATATTTTTCATTAAATGTTTGAGGTTACTTAGCTTGAAAATGGTTTTTTGCCGGCATATATTATCATTATAACACTTCATATAAGTTTATGTCACCTTATCATACATAGGTGACTGTAATTTAATAATGGAAGGTGGTTGCAACGTCGATTTGAAGAAATTAAAAAACGAGTTTTTAGAATTTGGAAACTACGTTATGGCAAAATTGATCAAACATATTGCAAATATTTGTAAAAATGCAGGGACTCTTGTTAAATTTACTCATGCTTTACATAAACTTTAAATTCTAAAACATCTCTTTCATGATAGAATTGTCAAATTTCTTATAAACTCGACTTTCGATGCATTATTTTTAAACGCATTTTCTCAAAATTAATTTACAATAACTCTGCATAAAAATTATAATATTAAAAATATTGCTAATATGACGAAGAAAAAAAAAAGAGAGGAATTATTTATGTTAACACATTTTTGCTGATGTTGGCATTTTTATTGAAGAAAAAATCAATTGAAAAATAAGCCGCCACGAACAATTTTAACAAACTGTAAATATTCATAGGAGGGCAAACATAATGAGTAAAATGCCAAATCCCTTGAATTCTTAGAATACATAAAATTATTTATTATTTGAAATAATAAACAATTTTCTTATACTCTCATTGAATCATTAAATATTGGATTAAATCCTGTTATTTCAATTATCTTCATTTTTTTCCGATTTAACTAGCCGTGCATTTATTCAATTACTTTCGAATAATCAGAACGCTCTTATTACCACAAATTGTGGCATTGAAATAAACTTGATTTAACAATTTCGTAATTATTATGAAATTTGTCATGAAGTCATCGATTAAAAAAATACTTATATTTATAAATTGCTAGTAGTAGAAACTATTCTTACTTCAATGCAGTAATTTTAGTTCCAATTGATTTCGTTCCCTTGTCTACATATTTACATCTCCAGATTTCGAAAATTTTATGTTTTTATTGTTATTACATGTTATGAAATATGATGAATCTATTTTATCATTGAAATAAAGACCATTTTATTTCGAAACTTAGGTAAATAATTAATCATATTAACATAGATGTTAGGATGCAATTTATTTATGCAATACTAATAAATATTTTATTTACAAATCAATTGTAATTTAGTTTATTGTGTAATGTATTTGTCGTTAATTCGCACGTTTATACATTGTAACAATTTATAAAATGTAATCGCGTCCTTGTTCAACTTCTTTATTAAATACGAAGTGTGTTAATTCAATTTCTGTATTTAATGAATGAAGTCGGCCATGAATGAATGGAACCAGCAATAATCTCTTTATGGATTTCAATACAATTTTTGAAAGATGTAGCGAACACATGTAAAAGTTATGTAGTTTATTATAAATCTGAATCTGTTGGGACAATAATTTCACAAAATTGACATTTAAGTTGTAAGCAAACAAATACTTTTTATTCTTAAATTAATATTTTTACTGTAATTCGCATAATTGAACATTGTTCCAAGTCTCTTGTTTTTCTATTATATCATATCACTATGATTTTTTCACAAAAAGGAAAATATACATTTTATATCATTCAAAATTAATTTGAATAATTGAACAATTCTGTCTCAGTATTATACGAGTAATGTTATTTTATATATTTTATAATACTTATAAAATATTTATGTTATAAATTCAATATTTCTTGTTATATTAACAAATTAATAAAATTCTTTCGAATCAACTGTATAATCTGTTATTAACGCTAAACACTATTACCATACAATATAAGCATGTCAGATTAATTAATTTTGAATCCACTGATAGCGATTTGACAGCAAATCCATATAGTCGTATATACTTTGAAAGTATAATATTTCAACATTGATTAGCATTAAAATATAACACAAAAAATGAAATAAATATTAAGAATATTGTTAATTGTATTATTATTTATAGTAATAATCGCTTAATATGTATGATACTAATTTTTAACTGATAATTAATAAGATAAAGATTAAGTTAATTATTAATCGTAACAAAATTAAAATGAATAGAATTCTTAATTAAAATTTGGCGATACACATAACTGAAAATATCAATGATATTATTGTACCAAAATAGTTAATTATTTCTGAAAATTGTTGAATGAAGCATTATTATTGATATTAGCCAATAATGAAAATTTCTCTTAATTAAATCTGTGATTGAGAGAAAGAGAGAGAGAGAGAGAGAGAGACAGACAGACAGACACACAGAAGAAAATGGTCGATTTTCTTGCATCTATTATATAAATTATAAAAATAAAGCATTTGTTATAAGAAGATTGAAATACAAAGTTGCATAGTATATAAAACTATACAAGGAAGTTATAAAAACTTTAATTATACATAATGTAATTTAAAAATTTAGAGTATTAACATTTACAAACTATTATATTTAGATAATTGAAATTTTGAAGAGAAAATTCAATATGCAAACATAGTATTAATACGTGAAATAAATGACATATTAATAATGGGAAATAATACACTATAATTTATAATAAACAAAATAAAACAAAAGATACTGATACAGTAGATTTTTGTATATTTAAAGTAATCAACATTGAGTATTATATACAATTCATATTCTCTTCAATTGTATAGTGTGCGTGGTTATTCTCACAATCGTTAATTAATTCTTGATTAAAATGATCAAGAACGTATAACTAGCAATTGTAAAAGATTTTCAATAAAATACTTCTCTAATTTTGAATTCTTTCACGTCCAAATGGAAGTAGAGCAAAGATCAAATAAACAGTCATCGAGAATTAGAATTATTTTAACTCTAATTATCTTTCCGTATATGTTTGATGACTAATATGTACTAACTAAAGTTGTGTAATTATTAATTTCATACTGCAAACTTTTTGTTCAATTAATAAGGCTTAATTTCATTTTCAATTATTATTAAAAAAAATATCATATTTCTGATATTTATTCAATATTTTTTTTTACAAAAATTGCAAAACATTCACTTAAATATTTATGAAACGAATGACATTTTAAACCTTTTCTAATAATTCATTGTTTCAAAGGATTTTTTAAAATAGACTCGATAAAATTGCTTTCAAATTCATGGCGTATATAACGTAAAAATTTTTTGTTATCTCTAATACATGCACGTAGTGTATTTATAATTGATTTATAAGTTTTAAATGATATTGCTTATATATTACGAATCATGTATAAAATAGTAATATAGTAAATTTTATTTTATTGCTTTTTTTTCTTCTAAAATACTTGCCATCTATTTATATAAAAAAAAAAAAATTTATTTTAAAAACTTCTTTACGATAATACGTTGAAAAACAATTTCTCCAAACATCGAACCCAACAATTAATAATAAATACTGATAGCATTATAAACAAAATAATATAATTATTAACTTTCTCTTTCCCGTGGCTCCTTATATCGTACTTTTTATTTAATTTATTCTCTGTTCATTTTATATTAAATAATTAACATATGGATGAGCGTGAAAAAGTAACACTATAAATGTTTTATTATCTAGAAATATCTATGAGCGTTTTTTTTTTTTTTTTTTTTTTTATATATATATATTTTATATATATTTCTTGATATATATGAAAATAAAAGTAAATATCCAAAATAAATTTAAATAAAATTTTCTAAGTAAAATTATGTTTATCGCTTATATTTGATTTGCAACAAAGTTAAAGTAAATTAGTACAGTGAAATGTGAAAGGTAAAGAAATTATGTGACTGGTACATTAACGTTCATGAAGTATTTTAATTTGTTAATGATTTATTTCAGTTTTTTTATTCATTTATTCAGTTTATTTATTAAATTTTATTATAATATCCCAAATTTTCTGTAATTAATCAAAATTTTTACTTTTAAATTACTATTGTTAACTATTTTATAATTAACATGTCAACATGCAAATATTTCATGCAGAATTTGCAATGACTCATACATTGAATTTCTAGTTTTAACATCACAATATAGTATTACTAAATCTTTTACTTCATTACTAAATCTTCCACGAAAGTCTATTATTTATATTATTTTATTCGTAACAGATGAGTCGATAATACAAAAATGTTTGATACACTAATTGCATTTTAATTAATAAGAATAAAATATATTTTTATAAGATCTAAAAAAAATATGATACATGTCGAGAATATTTCCATCAAATATTTATAATGTTAAAATCAATAAAGAAAAATCTTTTTTTTTGCAAAATAAATATATAATAAATGAAATGTATGCAAAAGCATCAGTAATTAAATGAAAGTTAAATACTATCTTATTTTTTTAAATAAGAATTGTGAAAGAACTTATGAGAACGTATTAATTATTGCTTATTATAATTAAAATGCTTTCAATCAGGATGTTTTCAATTAAGATGAATTGCCAAATGCATGTTTTAATTTCTTAACAATTATTGTTTTTGTATAAAAGAAAAATACACCTCGTATATATTATATAATAAATAAATACCGATATAAAGTTTTAATAATTTTTACATCTTGGTGAAAGTAAATTATAAATGATTTGTCATATGTATTGTAAAAAATTTATAAATATATATATATATATTTGCATGTATATTCCAAGTATAAAATACACCTTTAATGGTATAACTATGAAATTATATTATAAAAAGTAGTCATTATAAAAGTATAATGTATATTAGATTTGTTAAATAGCATTAAAAGAAAATTTTTAAAATATCTTAATATAATATTGTATTCTATTGTATTAACAAATACAATAAAATATCATCATCATTATAATTACAATTTTACATAATAATGACTAATAATAACGCTGAATTATCTGGATTATGAATTCAATGTCTATATTAATATAATTTACTCATTTAACATAATGGCATGACTTGTGTTTTTCATAGGTAAATTTTCTAATAACCCAGTTCACAGCTTTGGGATTGGCTGGATTTTTGAGATTATCGTTAGATCCAACGTCCTCCTCGCCGTCCAGCAGACATTTATTTGGACTTGTAATTGGTCTTATGCTTGGTTACTTCAGTTTTGGCAAGTAAGATTTAGATTTTTTTTTTTATAAGATAATATAATTTGTACTTCTAATTATCAAATAATATATATATATATATATATAATCGAAATAATAATGTTTTTTTTTTACTCAAGTAGAAATATAGGCTAATAATTGTAATTTAACGACAAAATATTTTTTCGGTATTAATTTACAGAAATATTCAGTATGACATTATCACTGTACTAAACGATAAAAAATATATTTATTCGTTTAGATATTTTCGCCAAACTTGTATATTAATGGAGATTTACAAATTATATTATTATTACTGTTGTTATTGTTATTGTTGTTATATAATTGGTGTCTTTGTCTCTCTCTCTCTCTCTCTCTCTCTCTCTCTCACACACACATTCATAATCATCATTATCATCAATATTTACAATTGCAAATATCATATCATTATTGCAATATATTTTACCTCTATTAAAGCCTACCGAATGAGTTTACTATAAGCTCTAGTCGTTAAATTACTAGCGGTATATACTATATCGCAAATTTATGTAGATAAATAAACTGTGCTTTGAATACTAACGTTACACCAATAACGTACTGAAATAGGACCGTTGTAAGAGGAATACTTACATAACTACATACGTTTACGTTCAAACGGTAAAAATTCGAAACGTACAATACAACAAAATTGAAAGAGTCAATTGAAAATTAGACAACGAAATCGGTCACTTCAATTGTATTATTAAATGCTTCGAGAAAAATATGATCGATGCCCATACAAATGTCTAAATAATATTTCAGCTATAGGATTCAACAAAGGACAAAAAGTGATTTAAATTATTAAATTTTAAATTTCATTTTTCACAATGTCAGATTTGAGATAGCATCACTATTTTTAAAAGGATCTTCTTTGCCGTGGTGATACTTATTGCCATTGCATTATTTAAAAATTATGAGAATTGAATTTTTAAACTATAATGGCGTTATTGTAATTTAAGTTTTTATCAAGTGTATACAGATTCAATAATTAAATGTAGTATTTCACGTTGTAACGGTATCGCAAGGAATGAGTCTATAATTTCACTTTGGTTACGGGCATTCAAGGTCTGTTACTTAATGTTCTCAGGATGAATATTTAGCTGCCTCAACGATGTCTAGGTTGGCATGAGGTCGCTGGTGAAGCTGTATACACTACACTACCGCTTGGCACCACATCTTCTGCGTAAAAAGAACGAAAGAAATAGATAAATCCTCGATTAAATTAATAAAGGTCAGCTTCATGTAATTTGAGGGAAAATATTAATAGACAAAAGGCGACCATAAGACACGATGTTAAGGAATAAATCGACTTTTCTCCACCTGTCATTCTCTCGCTCCGACACTTACGCAGCTGATAATGTGTTAAATCTATCAGTGGGTAACACGAAGAATTTCTCAAACTAATCTACATTACTTTTTCCAATTGTTCGATACGCTAGCTTTGCTCCAAGATATTATATATAAATCATTTACTCGCTCTCGTGATTTCATACCAACGTCTACATAAATCTCAATCTCCCTTAAAGTTTATTCTATAAGGAAACCACTATCCTGTTTTAGCACGGTGCCATAACTCTTCTCTAACAACAAGAAGATTACACTGCCCCTCCCCATCCCTGCCTTTATAGGCCACAATCCGCTGTTTCGTAATCCGTAACGGATGCGCGAGTCTTTTACGAAATCTAAAATCTTTGCCACATTTCCGTGTAAGCGATAAGCTCTTAAATCCAGCAACAAATTAATCCATCTTTCAATCTATTTTTTTTTTTTTTTTTTTTTTTTTCATGTAACAATTGAATATTTTATATATTATGGAGATAATATTGAAATTTTTAAAACTAAATTACGTAGATATCGTATTTGGTTAGTAGATAAGTCGTAATATCGTAGATGGTTCAAATGATTATTAGCGTGAAAAAAAAATAATGTAGAATCTTAATTTTATGTCGATTATGGATGATGGATGCAAATTTATAATAATAAATATTATTCTTGTATTCGAATTATAATGTTTCTTTGGTATTATCACTTCAATGGAGGATCGTAATTTTTTTAAATTTCAGTATTGTGCTTCACATACGTTATACTTAACGTATAACCTTGATATTTTTAGTAGGAAAATAGTTGAAGAAAGTTTATGTTTAAGTGAAAAGCATATCTAGTTGGCTTTTAGAACGCACGCACTAAGGTGATACGGGATTCAGTAGAAAATAGAAAATCCATAAAGTATAGACTAGAAGGTACTCGTCTGCTATTGACAATGGAATGTCCTCCATTTTCTCAATTAAACTAGGAAAACTAGATACTAGCGCTATTAAGGATAAAAAAAATTTTAGATAAAAAATGAGAACGATCTCCCATTTTTTTTTTTTTTTTTTTTTTTTTTTACAATTGATTTCCAAGTTATTTAAAGTAACGGAAGAACATCTTAGAAATATGTAATTCTAAGATATTATATGAAGCTTTTTAAATGTCTCGTTAGGTATTTACAACGATATTGAATATTATCGAATTATTAATTAATATTTATATAATTTATATAAAACTGTAAATGTTATGATGGTCATTAAACGCTGTCGCAAAGCTAAATTGTGTATGAGCGCTCGATTAAGATTTATTTCTTAACATCGACCATTTTGAATTATAAATTTTTTCGAATTTAGCCATTTTCATTCGTATTCTTAACAATAATAATCATAATATTAACAATTAATTATTAAATATTGATTTAACATGAAAATTACAATTACATACATATTTAATTGAAATGGTGGACATTTCGTCATTAAAAATTTATACTTGAAATTTAAATAATATATATAAAATGTTTTAAACAATCGCTTGTTCATTGCTTTTATATTATGTTCATAAATTCCACTTAGGGAACATACAAGAATCATACAATACATTATTAACTTATTTTCAATTGCCTATACTTTAATATAATAGATATTCAATTATTTTGGATAATTTATTTTGGATTTTTGATTCAGTGATCGGCATGTTAATAAAATAAAATAAAATAAAATAATGCATATTTTGTCGAAGAACTTTGACTAAAATTAGAATCCGATGTGAAATTATTAGATCTAAAGAGTCAATGTTTTTCGTGGGAAAGTGCGATTTAGCGGCTGTAAATAACGGCATCCGGTTTAATATAAATCACAGTAATAAAAAGTAAAAAAAGAAAATAAAACAAATTGTTTCAATTACCAGTATCCGGTTTAATATAGATCATATTAAAATTAAACATAGATAAAATTAAGAATATGAATGGTGATGAAAATTTATTTTTATGCATTATTTAATTGTATTTAAATATTTCTTTCTCTATCGCAAAATACATGTTTATATATTGACAAGAATCGACATTCTCTTTTTATTAAGGCAGGCGATGCATTTGGCAGGGCTGCCAGCAATATGTTATGCTGCCATGCGAACCTTGGATCCCCATCACATGCAACGGTAAGTTTTTCTAATTTTATTTATTACATTATAATAGCTGTCTAGTCATTAATTCAACTAAGACGTATTTAACGATAGATTTTTTTAGTTCTCTAAGCTATTCATTTCTTTCCATTTGACCCGACCTCGTTCTATTCTTTCTTTTATTATTTTTTCTTTTTTACTCATGCTATATGATTCCGATGATTAAATAATTTCATAAACTCCAAATAATTTAGATTATGCCATCGGATCATGATTATTCATTGGATATATCAAATTTTAAATATTCAACGTTTTCATAATATTTGTATTCCAATCGTCTGCGATTCAAAGGGGGAAAGCTATACACGCCTTCACATATAATCATATAATCATTGCATTATTGTGCCTAATAGAATTGTTTTCACATTATTGATTTTAATTTTAAATTTAAAGAACTGATAACTTGTGTAATTAAAATAAAATGACTTGTCATGTTTGACGACAATCTGGCTATAAATGTAAAGTAAGTGAGAATATGTCGATGAATGCACGAGTGGTTTTTACGTAAAATGCGATGCTGTCGAATATATGCTCGAGATAATCATAAAAAAGTGTAAAAAAAAAAAAAAAAAAAAAAAAAAAAAAGAGATGTTCGGCGCTCTTAACCAGTGAATCCCTGACATTTTGCTCAATGATGCTTAGATAATCTCAATTCCGAAACTTGAAGATGCGTATGAGATGCAAATAAATGATGACTAACATCCAACACGTATCATTCCGAAATAAATTAATTGATTATGATATTAATAAATGAACGCTTATTGTATATGAATGGATTTAGATAAAGTAGTAATTAAAAAAAATAATTTTTGATTAATTTTTTTGTTAATATTTTTTAACTTATTAAATACAAAATTTTATATAGCAATATAATATTTATTAAATTCTTACTCCCTTTATGCAGAAATTCAGTGAAAAAAATTATCAAAATTGTGGATAATTTTCTTTGAAATCTATAATGTTGGGTCGTTATTCATTGAAAATCATTATAATTCAAGCGATTTGTATCTCTTGAATGTATTATTAAATTACAATTAATGCATGCCGTTTTCTATGTATGATATCAGTTCGTGAGCAGTTTCGCTTTTTCAACTTTCCCTAATGCGATATGATTAACTAATAAAACACTGGTACTTTCTATATTTACGCTGAATTTCCATATTTTCTATAATTCTTGTTAATTCCACGTAATAGAAATAAATCGAGTGAATAAATATAATAACTTTATTTATATTAATTGTTGATTTTAATCTTTAGATTGTAACTATAGACACACTGATGTTGCACCACAGTATTTTTTATAGGTTCAACTCCATTCGTATGTTTTGAAGGAAATAAATTATGAATATATGATAAATAAGCGTAACAATATTACACTTTACATATTATTCTATTATACTCTATTAATTCCATACAATTAAATAATTTATTACCATAAATAAAACTAATATAATGAAGAGAATAATTAAATTTGTTAAACAATATTCACTCTCCGTCGAGATTTATCATATGCACAATAAATTATCGATAATAACTGTAAATATATGCGTTGCTACGTAATGTTTATAACAGTTTTCACCAACAGTCATTTGCACTTTTCTTTCATGAATAAAAATTCTAAAAATACATTTCAAATTCAATATGTTTCTAGTAGATTATAGGAACTCAAATATTATGTTTGGTTAAAACAATGTGTATGAGAAAATTTTGTGCGTAGTATTGATTGTTTTCATATTTTATTTGAACAAAATTATATATTTTGTGTGAATAGCGATGTCGACCAAATAAAGCTTAGACATAAATACAGAAGACGTAAAATTTTTATTAACATTAATTCCTCTTTTTAAATTTAAATGGAAAATAACTTATAATTAGTTGTTAATGTAAGCATTTGAATGATTTATTGGAGAAAGTTTGCATGTGTATATTAAAATTACTCAATGCTGAGCTTTCCATTAAATTCATCTGACAATAAATCATAGTTCTAATGTATTAAATAAAAAATTTAAATAGCTAAATCAATAATTAAAATCGGTTTAAAAATGTTAGAAATTAATGTGAATGAAATCTAATATGTATGATATAAATATAATTATATGACAATAGCAAATGCTGTAAGTTAATGTAAATTACGAAACATTGACATTAATTTAACAAATTTGAGAAAAAAACTTAATTAATAATTAATAAATGAAAATAACGAAAGCAATGAAAAATCAAAATAGATTTAGACATTAAAATGTATTAAGTTCTGTTTAATTATATAAAATATGCACGTACGTGGTTCATTGTACAAATAGTACAATGAAGTGTTAAATTTTATCTCGACAAAAATGAAAAACAATAATGAAACATTCATACTCATGCACTTTTTTCTAAATTAAAGATGAAATATTGCTGTTAGACATTTAAGAAATTATATAAGTAATACAATTATCTCAAAAAAGGCTACTGCGTTTTTAGTTCTTTAGCAAACTGAATCGCCTTTTTAAACAATATACAAATAATAAATTCTACTATAAATTTTAACAAAAAAAAACAAAACATATATTCATATGGACTTTATTTTAATTCATAAAAGTAAAATAGTATTCAGCCATGCTAATTAAAAAATGAAAAACAATAAAGAAAAATTACCAATACTCTAATATATATATATATATATATATATATATGTTATAATAAATATGTCATTTATACTTGTAGCTGAATGCAGAATATTAAAATTTATAAAAAAAAATTATACCGATAATATATACAATTTATATAAATAAATAAACTGTATATCAAATGATTGACAATTAATTATATGAGAATATAAATACTATTTATATTAAAAAAATATTTCTATACAATCGTTTTATAAAATTTCTTGTTGCAATTTATAATTAATGTAGTATTATTAGTATTCAGATTATCATTAAACATATAATAATATCATTGAACGATAAAATGTTATTTCATATTTAGTTATTGCCAATTGGAAATAATTATCATTTTCACTTAAATTGAAATATTTTTTTTTTCATTAATACATTATATTTCGCGTGCATGCAAAATATATGCAAAGCTCAGAATATGATCTATTATACCGTACAGCTACTACGAAAAAACTCAATTATTCTAATTGATTCATACACTTGTATATAATATAGTAATAAGAAAAATAATCACAAAGTATGAAGTACTTGTAATTATTCATGCAATTCAAATTATGCCTCATTAATAAATAAAATGTTAATTAGAAAAGAAGTGAAAAGAGTTCTATTGTACAATTTTTATGAATATCTACGTATAATTGACATCAAATCATCAAATTATTAAACTATAATTTATAATTAATTAAAGAAGAAATCGTGTTCATTCTCGTTGCATGTATCATCATTATTATTAGCGGTTTAGTAAAGTCATTATTGATTTGGAATCATTTATAAATGCCAACTGATGAGATTTGGTGTTACGAAAGCATGAATTAAAATAGAGATAAATCAAATAAATCATTCGATCGATCGAAAATCAATCGATAAATGTTTTTATGCAATTATGAAATTTTTTATAAATTTTTTTATATGGGATTTTATTTTGACAAAAATTTTAGAAACTGTTGGTATATATTTTGCATTCGAAAAAATCAGCTCTGAGTACATCTTAATTCTTTAAATTGAGAAATATTGTTAAATTTATTTAACAATAATATAAATGCAAATTATTGGTTAGATAAATATAAGCAGAATGGAAAATAAGTGAGATTTTGTTTATAGAGTCATATCATAAAACGAATTAATTTTTTGTTCAAAAAAAGCAACATGTGCTCTATTTTAATATATTAATATATTTAATATATTAATGAAGTTTTGAAAATTACAAATGATTCTTTGTAAAATATTCCGAAAGAACACAACAGTAGAAATGAAATTCGTTAGAAAAATGTATTTATGCTGTTATTATGATTTTATTATTTATATTTCTTATCTTACATATGTATTTATATTTAAAAAATATTATTTTCTAATATTTTAATATTAAAAAATGATGAGATTAACAAATTACGCAATTAAAAAATACATCATATAGTCTATATTAATTGTAATGCAAAAGTAATCATAGCTTGTTCCTGATAAGTTGCAATATGAAAAATTTATACAAAATAGAAATACGAGACAACTCCGCAATTGTAAGATGAAGCAGTTTTTAAATGTCATTTTACAGAAATAAATTACATATATATTAATTAGAATGCATGGGTTACCTTACGATAATAGCAAATAAAGAAATTATGTAAAGGCTTTTATTAGATGCTTATGAAACATCGAAAAAAAACTTTTGAAATAAATTAAAAAATAACAATGAAAAAGACAATATGAAATGGAATTTAGATAACAATATAATAATAGCTCTGAATTTAATTGAAATAAGAAAAATAAATATTTTTTCATTAATGACTTTCTAACATTTCTTTGTAACATTGAGGAAAAAGTAATGATATATCTTACTCTCATTTCTTACTATTTATGGTTTATGAGATTAAGCGAGTTAATTTCGATTATTTCAAGGATAAAGATATACACGATTTTTCTAAGAATAAAGATTATAAATATGAGATTCATTCTCAAAGAAATAGAATTTCGCTTATAAAACTATTTTATTCTTATTTGCAGAGTAGTTCTTGCTGTAGCGCTAATATACTTATCGTGTATACACTTTCATCGACAAATGTACGACTATGGCTCCTATACTCTTGACATTACTGGTAAATTATTATTGTAATAACAACGTTATGCATAATTAAGTATTAATAATGGCAATTATTTGGTTTTTATTTGTTTTTTTTTTTGTTTTTTTTTTTGTTTGTTTTGTTTAACACTATATGCACGCATAGCTTTGACTTAGGAACATAAATATCTTTATTACTATAATTTATTATATACTATAGAATGTAATGTACAGGAAAATTAATTATTCATATTATTTTTGATATGGTTAATTATACTGAAATACGAATGCACATAATTACTTAAAAAAAAACAAAAAACAGTGTCTATCATTAATTAGTCATCTAAAAATTACACTTCTTTTAAAGCAAACATATTTTTTCCAATTCTAATTAAAAAAAAACTTGTAACAATATATACATTATAAATATATTAAACTAAATTGTAAATAAAACATAAAAAAAAAGTATAAAAGCTGATAAATGTAATAAATGCAATAAGCAAACAATATTGTATGATTGTGTGCGTGCGTGTACACGTGTGTTACATTGTTACTTTTCTTTTGAAATAGTTGAGTTGAAATAAAAAAGTTATTTATGTAACAGGTCCACTGATGGTTATTACTCAGAAAGTAACGAGTCTAGCTTACAGTGTGCATGATGGGCTGACATGTAAGGAGGAAGAACTCACACCAACACAACGTGACCATGCCGTGCAGTACGTTCAAATTTGTACGGGAAAATTAATTGTCAAAATCTATTGCAGAGTATTTTTTCACTAGAAATTTATTTTTATTTTATTCATTATCGTATTTAGCTCTCTTCTCTTAACTTTTTCGCAACTTTTCAATTTTCACTAGCTCGCACGAATGAAACATGCTTTTCTTTAAATTATAATATATAACTTTATGAAAACATACCGTAAGCGGTTTATACATTATTCTTGTGCTTATAATTTACAAACAAACAAACAAACAAAACAAAAAAAAAAAAAAAAAAAAAATTATTAAATCAATTTTTCCAGAAAAATGCCAACTATGCTGGAATACTTCAGTTATATTTTTCACTTTCAAGCTCTCATGGTGGGGCCTATAATTTTTTACCGTGACTACATTGATTTTATTCATGGGCGTGGTCACAAACTATTAACGGTAAAGTATTTTATACATTTTATACATTTTTTTATGCAAACAACAAATTGTTTCAGAGTTTTGTAATGTATTTAGTCTAGATTAAACAAAATGGGCTATAAAAATTAAGCCTCAACAATACCTTCATGAGTTATTATTGAAAATGACTCATTATGATTTTTATCAAATATTATATGGTACTGTATATTAAAAATATAATTTTAATTAAATGATGTAAATGAAAAAAATATACTTAAAGCCATAAACATTAAAAGCTCTTATTTAATCGATAATTGCAAAATTTATTTGTTTAGTATATTAAACATTTTTTTTTTAATAAATTATATAAAATTGAATTATTTTATTGAATTGTGAAAATTAAAATAAATTCTACGATTAGTAAAAGAAAATCTAAATAATATTTAGTATTTTATTAAATAAAATAATTATATTATACCGTTTTAAACGTAAATGCATAATATTTTACTTCCTGCTTATATTTAAATTACAAACTAAGACAAAAATTGTTATTGGTTATTGAAATTCTCTTTTAAAAATAATAATTTAACTGCATAATATATATATATATATATATATATATATATATTTTTTTTTCAATGAAATAGTATCATAGAATTATTATTTAATAAAAAAGGAAAAGCTTCTCGAAAAATAAAATATTATATTGAATTTAATTAATTTTTATTACATCGATCTTTCATTTGTTAATGTTAATTAATGTTAATTAATGTTATTAAAAGCAAAATCAAGAACTAAATTTAAATAGTTATGGTGTACAATTAAAATATTTAATCGATATGATTTGTTTTAAATTGAATGTTTACAAATTTATTACAAATTTACAAAGAAATTAAATATGTTGACAATTTGTATACAGTTTATGTCCATTTCAAAATTGAAAACTCGAATAAGATAATAAAAAGAAAATGATTTATTTTTCAAACATAATAACATAATTTTTTATAATTTAACATCATACGAATCATAATAATGAAAATATATTTTTTTATAAAATTAATATTGATCTTTTATTTGTTTACTGTGAAAGAATGCGAGCGACGAACAAAATGGTCAAGTAAATAAAATAATAATGGAACCATCCCCGAATGTAGTTGTGATAAAAAAAGTTATAGCGAGTCTCATATGTGCATTAATATTCATCATTCTCCTCCCTTCTTATCCAATTAAAAAAATTAAAGGTACCGATTCAATTCTTAATTTATAATGAATATATACTTTATTTAAGCATTTATCGGTATATCTAATTATTTCAAACTATTTCATTGGCTCTTCTCTTTCTTTCAGATGAAGAATTTCTAAACAATACTTCAATGCTTTACAAATACTGGTACCTGATATTATCAACTATGTTAATTCGTTTTAAGTATTATCACGCCTGGCTTTTCGCTGATGCAATTTGTAACAATTCTGGTCTAGGCTTTAATGGCTATAGGGAAGATGGCACAGCCCGATGGGATCTCGTTTCTAATGTTGACGCCATCAAATTTGAGGTATTTCATAACACCTATTCCAATTATAAACTATCCTGAGCCTTTATATTTATAAATAATTTTTCAGTAAGTTAAGCGTACCAAAGAATGACCGTAAGATGTAGAGGAAATGTTTTTGCTTGGATGAAGGAGGATATAATTATTTGCAATGTTTCGAAAATTTAAGAAAAAAATTGAATAACGATAAAGAAAAATTATATAATTCTAATAATGGTTTAATTAATTTGTAAAAATGCGTACTTCTGTTTTAATCATAAAAATTTATATCATTTTAATTTTAAAACGCATAATTTATTCATTATTTATATTGAATTTTTCTTTCAGTAAATTATTTCATAATATTGATACGGACAACTTCTTTTTACACAAAGTCAAATTAATTGAAATCAACAAAAATAAATTAGTTGCGTAAATTTTAAGACATTGAGATTTATTTGATTTTGAAGTTATTTTACCATACTTTTATACACTAAAATTACTTATAACAATAATAGTAACGCTTAAAATGAAATGTTTTATGAATTTTTATCATGATCTTAAAAAATTTTATTCAAAATAAACGTATTGGATCTAAAGATATTATGGAATATTAAATTTTAATGTGATTTTGATTCTCATGATAATATTTTATTATTCGTACTCTAATCGTTATCCTTTGTAATTATGATGTAATAATAAACTGTAAAAATTTATTATTAAAACGTATGATATCTTATCTGAAATGATGGTTATCTAAATAAATGTCTTGGATTTTCTTGAGATTAAACTGCAAATGTATGTTTCAATACAGATAATATCAATTAAATCTGCGAGTGTGTGAATTATACCAAACTTTCCCTTATCATAAGTAAATATTATTTTGACCTCATTTTTTCAAACAAAAATACCTCCTGTACATAATACTCTATCTTTTGGAAGTGGTACTTACAATAATTTTATTTATAATTTATAAACTGAATATACATAATTATTATTACAAATTTTACATAATAGTCGATTTATCAATATTAAGAACAGCGATAATAGATTTTTGATTATTCTTATTAAGGCTAATAGTTAGCCAACTGATTAATTATATATCTATATGTAAATGTTTATACATTATATTAATTTAATAATTTAATATCCGCATTAAATCTTCTTCTATTATTAATGTTAGTTTTAAATAGCAAATAATTGTTTCGATGCTTTTCTTAAAACGCATTAAGACATACAAGATATCTTTATAAATCATTCATTTTAACTACATTATTTTAATACTTTATTTAGTGTAGATAATATATTGTGTTAACTGCAAAATCTCATTTTCTATATCAATTTGTTTTAATCCATATAGTTTATCTTTTAATTAATTGACTCAAAGCTATTTATAAATATGTACCTGTTGTATTTGTGACAATATTTATGCTAACTTATCCAAATTCTTATACCTTCAATGATTATTTTCATTTTATGTAATTTTTAGACAGCTTTAAGTTTAAAAGATGCTATTCAAGCATGGAATAAGGGCACGAATCGATGGTTAAGAATGATCGTCTACGAAAGAGTGAAACACAACAAAACCATTCTCACTTATGGTCTTTCCGCTCTGTGGCATGGTTTTTACCCTGGATATTATCTTACGTTTGCCAATGGAGCTTTGATTACATTTGCCTCTAGATCGGTATGTTTCTAATTTATTCAAATATCCAAGTTTATATGTTCCTTTTTTTGTCATGAGCTTATGCGTGGTTAACCTATTTTATTACTTTGCCATAGATTCGTCGATGCATTAGACCATATTTTCTTACCTCAAAAACAAAGAAAGTACTTTATGATATTATTACCATGGTTATAACTAGATTTATCCTGGCCTACATAATTTTTAGTTTTATTCTCCTTGAGTTTCGTGCTAGTATCATCTTGTACCTGTAAGTCGTTTTCAATATATATTTCTTATTTTTTAAGATTATCGATATTACTCATTGAGCATGACACTGGAATTTTTTCATAATTTACGTATTACTTAAGAATTATGTTGAAGCTTGTTGCTCATCATCAGACCTTTGAAATTCGCACATATATATATGTATATAAATGTATATTTATGCATACTCAACGCATTGTTTACTCGACAGAAATCCATTAGTGCTTCATTGATTTAGATTTCACCAAAGTCCTTCACATTGGCAAATAAATTTCACAAATACCATTTAGGAAACTTCCATTCAACCACCCCTCCACTCAATTCAATTTTTCCATCATTAATCGAAAACTCTCTTTCATCTCTTTCATCCGTCACCGAGATGATAAAAGAAAAAGAAACTTTAGCCAGACGCATGAACGAGTGAAGCCGACGTGACCGCAGCGGTGTTGTTGTTGTATGATACAACAAAGTCACACCAGATGACGCCTCAAATCTCACGTTCGCCGAGCACAAGCTTTTAATGTCAGTTAGTTATCTTATAGAGCTCCGACAATATACGTGCACCGCGATATTGTGCCACGGATTTTGCTTTTCCAAGATTCGTAATGACATTGTGAGCAGCGGCACCGCTTTTGAAGTTTTTGCAAAACTTGCGCGCACCGCATACCTTTCGCGAAGCATTTTTCAAACGATCGAACTTCCGTTTGCACGGAACTTCTAAATAGTTTATATGAACACTTGTGACTGCGGCTTCTTTTTCCGAGGTATGTACGCTACTGAAGTCCTATCGATTAAATAATTTTGCAATGCGTGACCCTTCCATAAAAAAAATTAATAAATTTACCAATGGCAAACATTATCTGGAAGTATCTCATTTCGTTTAATAATAAACAGTAGGCAGTATCGTGCATGAAATAAATATGCGCATATGCATATTCATAAATGTGCGTGCGTGCGTGCGTGCGTGCGTGCGTGCGTGCGTGCGTTTACGTATGTCAATGCAAACAACAACAGTGGTACATATACAGATATATTTGTCCCTATGAATTCAATGAAGCGCAAACGAACATTAAAACGTATTATGTGGAGTGGGGGTGACGGCTGCACGACTTTCCGCACGTATTTCTCGTTTTATTAAAAAGAAAAAAATACAAACGCATCCTTGAAGCGCAACGAAAGAGGACAAAAGAAAATTATTTTTCTACCGTACGCGTGTCGTGTGTACGTCGCACGCGAGCGCGTCTAATATTATTAATTTTTTTGAAATTTTGAAGTACCTCAGTTCGCACGGATTTTTGACAATTGGCAAAATTTCATTAACTGAGTTACGTGTAATTATGAAGAAAAGAATAAATAAAGATTAGCACATAATTAAAGTTATTTTTAGTTTAATCGTGCGCGTTAAAAATAAAGTTTGCGTCGTGAGGCATTTTTAATAATTGTTTTACAGATTTACAACGGACATAAGGTAGGCGAACAATCAAATTGTAAAATAAAAATACTCGAGCTTTTATTTTTATAAAAATTAAACGCCCACGATTTATCAATATCGCGAATCGATATCCATTTCTCAATGCTTAAACCGTTCAAGTTCGATCGTTTCAATAAATTTTCCTAATTAACTGCGTATCTCGCTCGAGCACTCGCTAATCATTCCTTAGACGATTCCTCCTCCTCCTCATCCTCCTCCTCCTCCTCCTCCTTCATTTTGCGATGCATAATTAATGAAAGACACGATTGATAAATATGGCCGAGAGCGTGTCTCTTATCCACACAATTATCGAAGCTCGCTGTCGCAGTTTGCGCGTTGAACGAATTGAAAGAGAGGAGAGAAACATAAAAATCTGCCTTATGATTTTAGGAACATGTACCTTGCACCGCACCTTATTGGCATGTCGGCGATCCTTGTGCTGCCACTGTTGACGAGGACGCGCGAGGCCAATGGCTCAGGAACTTCAAAAGCCAAGCATGATAAGCCAGTGGGCGAATTGCGGACCACTGCCAACACTAACGGTCACATGCACAAGAGCAAATAACACGGCCCAAGTGGTATGCGTGAGAGCGATGGATGACGCGAGACGGAGAGTGTTACCGTGGGGTGCGTTTGCTCGTGTTCTTCTTGCTTGCGGGAATTTAAAGCCATGGGGCTTGGGCATCGAGATCGTTAATGAAAAGCTGCTGCCTTGGGAACGATTGGGTAATAATCTGGTTCGTTATTCTGGAAAGTCTCGTGGAAGAGCGAGCTGCTCGTCACCTGGTGGAAATACCCTATCGAAACAGACGACCGTGAATTAATATTTGATATTAGTAATTAGGAACGAGTTTGATTTGGTGTTACGTCGCGTCCCTTTTCCGAACGATTCATCAATAATATGCGAAGGCATAATTGCGCTAACGTTGGCGGCTACAACCTTTCCAAATACTCGCTCCGTCATTGTTTCCTATACGCTCTTTGGCCCAAAGAGTCTTTTTATTAGCACGAACCTCCCGTTCCAGAAGCAACTGATAAGCCATTTCGTGGAAATGAGCATTGTAAACTAAGTGAAATTTCAACATTGATATTAATTTTTATATTGTCACGGAAAGTTATAATCTCGAAACTTGATTGATTACGACACCTATCCGATGAAATTGCCACATCTCTAATATATTGATTTGAGTTTTCGAATAGTCGATCGACCAACGCGCGCTTGATCGATATTATAGTCTTAAGAAGTACAAAAGTGAGAGAGAGATAGAGAGAGAGAGAGAGAGAGAGAGAGAGAGAGAGAAGTAAAAAAATATTAATCATTTTTGGCGGTGCCTTCACATTTATGTGGTAACTACTTTCCGATTCCGACTTTTCTCAAATTAGTAATTATCACTCTATTTACGCCAGCATCATGTGAATACAAATGAATTTTATATGCAAGAAATTAATGTCTCGCTATGGTATAAAAGAGATGAGTCAGTAACAATTTCCTAAAATTATGATTACCATATATTTTTCATTATGAGTAAAAGAAACAATGTTATCCTTATGACAAAGGATTATTTATTATTTATGTTGCTATATAACTTTGACAGCAGGCGTAGTATAACATATCATCCTATCGAATTTTATGGGAACTAAGGACTTGTATTTTATCAACTAATGAAAGAATTCGGAGATGTGGCATTAGATCGAGCTTATCGGATCGTTAAAGCTATTACCATGAATTTATCTCAAAATAAATATCAGTGAAATCATAGTTTATCTTCACCAGAGAAATGGTATTGATAGTAAGTAATACACTGTCGTCTCTCAGTGTCTAATTAAATATTATAAATTTGTTGAAAAAGTCAAAATGAAAATATCACTGCCAGTCGAGAATTTTTCTATCATCGCAAGAAATCGTACTTTTCATGCTGATTTTTTAAATTTTGAATAGAAGTAAGGAATGAAATATTTTCACATTTGTTATGAAAATAATGAAATCAACATAAATACAAAGCAACTTATCCTTAAAAAAAAAAAAAAAAAAAAAAAAAATTTCTTTTTCAATTACACGCGCTCGTTTGGTTTCTATACACTTTTCCTTCTCCTCTCGCTTTTTTCAAACTTTTCAAACAAAATTAACCAATTAGACAATGCCTGTCCGTGGAATTGTCCTTTTATATACTTTAGGTACTGACGATATGATATTGAGATGCCGGCGGCGAATCTTTAGTGCAGTATAGATACGAAAGTACGAGGTTTTAATTTTACAAGATAAAACGTTGATCAGCGAAGTACATTATAATATACTTATTACTGTTTATTTTTGTACAATTTTCTATTATTTTTTCACGCTTTATAATCATAAAACATCGAGGAGCATAAAGAAGTGGAAATACGTATTTAATAAATGATCAAAATTTATAATGAATACTTATTTTGCGCTTGAATTATAATACTTTATCATTTATTTTTATCTATATGGAGGTGTATATTTATAAACAAAAAAAAAAAAAAAAAAAAAAAAAAGAAGAAGAAAAAGATAATAAATAAGTTACAACTATTAAACTATGATTATTAAATTTATTTCTAATAATATATAAATACAATATTTCATATGTAAATTAAAGCTTTAATTTAATTATTAAAATCAATTAAAATATAATATCAAAGCAATGGGATAAATCTTAATCGAATATAAAGATGAAATATTGTTGTACTGATTAGTGTATCTCTAAACTTCTTATTTTCATTGTTATTACTGATTATAAGAGTATATTGTTTATATTATAATACTTGATTAATTTGTAAAATAAAAGCCTTTGTACAATATTATCAAGATTATACGTTATCTTCGATATGTATACGTAGCTGAAATATATTTTTGAAAGATAAATATTATATATATATATATATATATATATATATATATATATATATATATATGCAAAATAACTAAAAATATTTATAAATATGTATTGAAAATTTTAAGCATTTTTGTATGTGAATAAGTATTTGTGGAGTAGAAATTGATTATTGCTCGTTATTTATACAAATACTAGTACAGTTTTGATAATTGATACGTATGAAAAGTTTTATAATTGAATTTTTTTATTTTACTTTTTTATCCTTTCATCTTACTTTTCAATATTATTGTGTTACAAAGATGCAATTTTAAATATGTAAAAACTTATGACCAGCTTGCTTCGATGCATAATTGAAATATGTGAAACATTTTTATTTTGTTTTTTTTCTTGTGATGTAGCGATTAATTAAATTGTCATTTATGAAATATAACACCAAAAAGTATAGAATTCTTTAGTTATGTATGATAAAGCATAAATAATGCTACACTTTAATGTAAAAAAATTTTTAATATTTCGCTTATTAATGCATTAAGTTTAATTGTACAGTGCGAAATTAAACATCGAAAGATCCAAATGTCTCATGATACTCTGCCTTTTATATTTACTATTTAATCATTTAAACGATTATTCATAAATTAAAAATTTATTATAATTAAGGTGAAAAAAGGACAAAAGTGCTCGAAGAATATTTTAATAAGTATTTTCCTGTTTACTTTGACTATTTACAATCTTTGTGTTTGTAGAATTTCTGAAATGATAACCAGAATAATTATTCCGAAAATGAATCTCAAAAGAAATTCATAGGTATATATATATATATATTTTCTTTCTGTATTAATTGCGTGTTTTCAAGTCAAATATTTATTAAATAAATTATAACATTGTGTTGTATGTTCATCGATGGTGTGGGCAAAATTTAAGATTGAAATAATTCGATACATTATTGTATCGGAACTTTCTGTATCTACAGAAATAGATTATATCAACTTTAATGTACAAATTGACAATACAAACGTAATATGTAAACATTGCTCATAACATAAAATGTTACCCAATGTAAATTTGAAACTGCAAAATGAAAATAGCATTGTGTGAAACGAACGTTTTCAAAATGAAAAAATGTCTAAAAAGTAATAAAACTTAACAAAGTATATATGTCTTATAATATCTACTAAGAGCAATCGAAATAAATTTTATGGAAATTCGTCATAAAGTAGCTTAGCTTTTTTTATAATCGCTTGAATAACTTTTGTATAATGTAATGCGTTATTCTGTATAAATATATAATGTATTAAAAGTTATGTCATTATTTTATTAATAATAACCTCGGTGTTTTTACCTCCGTTATATTCCCAAAGTACATTCACTACTTTTGCAAATAAGCTTTATTTTAAATAAAATGCTCAAATCGCTCAATATGAGATATTAAATTATAAAATTAATTTTCCCGTAAGATTTCCTGTATTTCCTGTACCTGCGTATTCATCAATACGCAGCTAAAGATTATTTTGTAAAATTTTAATGAGCATGAAAATATTGATTAAAAAATTTTCAATATTTTTATGTTTTATTATGATGTATAAGGATTGTTATGCAACTCACTATTTCAAAAGGATGTATGATTTAATTAAAACATATTAGAAGGTGTCGTTGACGAGACATAAAAACATTCTGAAATGCCTGGAATTTTGGAAATTTTCAAATAAATCAATTAATAATTAATTATTTATAATTTTTAAATAATGTCTTTATCGATTGGTAAAAATAAAAATTACTGTTATAAAAGTTAATTGTTATTGCTCGCCTAGTGTGATAATATTCAAGACAGATTTATTTATGTTGTGGAAAATCAAGTATATGCATTAAGATTGTTAATTAAATTAATTATATGGCATCAAAATATATTAGCACTACCTGTATCATAAAAGCAATCGAATTTATAATGACATAAATTGTGAAAATTAGAATTTATTTATATTCTACATTTTTTCGTATTGTAAAAAGTTGATGTAGAAATAATTGTAAAATTTAATATTATTAGTAATAAATGTAATAGAAATCAATAGTTATTATTAAAAACAATACGAAATTGAAATTAAAAAAATTGAAATTTATATTCATCAATTATTGATAAATATTGAATTATATTTATTTATATACGATATAATTAGAAAATAATATTTTATTTTAAAATTATCGTCGTACCTTATTCACAGCATAATATAATTTATAAAGTAGCTTATTTCGTTCACATTAATTTCATAATTCAATATCATTAATAATGCATATAATCATGAAATGTGCTTTTTAGTTTACTTTTGAAATGTTATTTAGATTCTAAGGAAAACTAGCGATTCTTCGGTCCTTGTCCACAGGCTCAAGGGTTTAGGTCATAGATTCCTCTATTGCTTCAATTATTCATGAATATATGTAATATATTCATATGACATTCTTTCCCTTTTGATGAAAATTGTAGCATTCTAGCAGTTATAATACCATAGATATTTTTTTATGAAATTCGCGGCTATTTGTTATTAGACATAATTACGATCAGTTTGCTTTCTATGGAGAAATGAGAATTTGAATTTTATCCAAACAATTTGTACGCTTACATCGTTATACTATATATATATTTTATGGATGTTTCCCTTACTAATCGAATATTAATTATCCAATGATAGCTTGCTTAAGCGATATATTTTTTACAAAGCATCTTCACCAATTGGATCTTGCCTTCGTCGATTAAAAACAACGTTATCAGATAATCCTCAAGTGTTGGCTTATTAATAATTATAGTGCCCTAAGTTGTTGTTGTTGTTGTTGTTGTTTTTTTTTTACAAAAATAATAATAACGCAAGCATATAATTTTATGTTAAACATTGTCTGTTGATTTTGCAAGCTTTAGTTTACCTCCTTATAAAAGTTGTTTTCCTTGGCCTCCTTTTAAAACTCGGTCTCACGTTTAAAAGGTTTAAAAGGTCATCTGTAAAACGAGATAACCTAGGTCAGTGGCCTAAGGTCTAGCACCATTTTTTTCTTCTTTCGTTAATTTATTTATTTAATTTTTAATAAAAAAAATTAGTGTAATACTATCACGTTGGAATATGATCTAGATTCGAGATTTATGCAAGTGCAAGTTCCTGTACGGCATATTATCATTCGCTGTGTGTTCAATATGTCTTTAAAGCCTATAATCCACTTGTGTAGAAATGCAATAAAAAGAAATAATAATAAAGAAATAATAAAAAAAATTAGTAAATCAAAATTCTTCTGTGAAAATTATCATTCGACAAGCGTCGTCGAATGGAATTTTTTGAAAAGACGATGAGAATGTTGTAATATCTTTATAATTTGAATAATTTTTCGTCACGGATAATTTATGTATAAAAAAAAGTTCAATCTCATTTTAGCAAAGCATTTATGACATTTGCTCCTTATTTTTTAAACTCGATTTTTATAATTTCAGCACGTAATTCCTTCAATGATCGATGATATTTTTTAATTAGCTTACTTCAATGAAAGACACTATGAATCCCATCAACATGCTGCTCTAGTTAAACATTTATTCCGCATAATTAGCGAGCCTACCGCGGTAGAAACAAACTCCAGTCTTGATATCTCCAATGAACATACATTTCAATGCATATTTTAAGATAAAATTGCATATTATCATCCAAGTCAAATGCAAATAACATTAATTAAAAGTTTTCAGCGATCGCTCACGTGTATTATCTCCCAGGGCATTTTCATTTCAAAATCCAATTCTTAGTTGCGCGCGAGCCAGTCGCGGCCTATTTCCAAAATAAAAAGTACACTTTCCATTAAAGAACGGAAGAAGAAGAAGAAGAAGAAGAAGAAGAAGAAGAAGAAGAAGAAGAAGAAGAAGAAAGAAAAGAAAAAAAATATCGCTCATAGTTATAATATCTCATAGTTGGGTTACCTAACGCGAAGAAACCATAGTCAAGTCCACCTCAAATTGACGTTGAACTTTAATAACTTTACATAAGCAGACGCTACAAAAATCATTTATTTTCCAAAGAAAAGCCCAAGAGCGTAGGTCGTGATCCGATATCCCACATTAGCGAGCCACTTGATTCGAAAATTCTTCGCCTAATCCCTCCCCTCGTTCTTCCGACCTCGCGTCCACTACTTCCCTACTACGCCGGCTTGGCCGAGCGGTAGGTAAAAAGGTACGTAGGACAGTCTCGACGAAGGGGATGATCCCGCGTGAAATGTGAAATAAAAGATGTTTTGGGCGGGGAAACGGGAGCAGCGCTGGGACGTGTGAGCGCTTATGCATTTTTGCGTGGCTACTTTCATCCGCGACCTAATGGAATATCGGCGCGCATAATCGAGTAAAGAGAAGCTCTGTAAATGTCCGCGCAGCCCCGAAGCCGTAGTAAGGGCCGAGCGCGCGTGCAGGATATCGTGTCGGGCCGGGCGTGAGCCCCTCGCGGAGCCCCTCACCGGTTCGCGTCCCCGCGTGCTTGAGAGGCCCGTCGAGGAAGGGAGTAGCCAGGCACCGCCGGGAAGAGACAGTCGTCGAGGCACTGGTTTGCCGAGCGCGCGCAACGACGACGACGACGACGACGACGACGAGAGCCGTCTTCATTGCACGCCTCATCTCCATCATGGTAATTGAGGGAGTGATCGTACCTCCTGAATTTTTAAGTCGTTTGTTGAGCCAGTGATAAGTGACCGACAGTGACGGGACGCTCTTTGCCTTAGTTAGCCAGGCATATTAAGGGATCGACAGCCGAGCTTTTAGCCTCCCGCACCAATTAGCTCGACTCAGTATTTTCACCTACGGCTCTTATTAGAATCCCGACGCTTATCATTAATATATCTATTCGATTTTTGATCTCGGAGGCTGCGAAGGTGGTAGCGGTGGTGGTGGTGGTGGTGGTAGTGGTGGTG
>NW_011948424.1:7178137-7223848 GCF_000503995.2 Ceratosolen solmsi marchali | reverse complement strand
GTGGTGGTGGTGGTGGTGGTGGTGGTGGTGGTGGTCATGGTGGTGGCGGCGGTGGTAACGGCAGCGGCGGCAGCGATAGCGACGACGACACGACGACGACGACGACCATGACGTTTTATCGCTTGACGTTTGTCTCTTTAGATGCTTTTCATACTGGCAATTGCATATGAGTATTGTCGAATACCGTTTGCATGAACGTTAGTTTTAACGACGATAAAAGCCTGTAGTATTACGATTTCATAGTATTAATTTCAGGATATTATTTCGTATGGCTGCACTGGGTCAAATACTATTTGCTCGATAAATCGAAAGGAACGGCAAAGTTTTCGATTAACATAAGATTATTACCCCCAAGGATTATACGCCGAGGACGCATACAATTTTTAGAGCAATTAAAGTTTAATTGATTTCTTAATACTCGATGCGCTTGATATTTCATTTGTTTTTTCATTGTGGTCTGTGGTCCTGTTTTTTTTGTTTGTTGTTTTTATGTTTTTTTTTGTTGTTGTTTGTTTTAATTTCATTCAATTTTTAACGATGGTAGAGTCGCACAAATACTACATACCAACAAGTATTATCATATCGTATGTGCAAGCTTGTGTAGCGATTTTAAAAATGATTTCATTTGTATGTTAGACCAATTCGTCGCCAATTATCGAAAAAATGAAAATTTCGTTTATTATTGAGATGCACGTTGTTTCATAGTACTTAAAATCAATGTGATTTATAATTAATTATTGTTAAATCATTAATCACTGTAATATAAATAAAGTTATTCTATATTTAGGATTTAGAAAAATTTGGAAAAGAAAAAAAGTAGATGTAATTCACTTATTAACAAATAAAAACAATGTCAATATTATTTAACGTTACTCTTTAAATTTCCATAGTTTTAGCATTGCATCGTATTTGTGCATTTTACATTTGTGCTTTGAAAAATATTCGTCTAATATGCTGCAACGCTGAAGATGGAAAGTTTAATCATATTTATTGAGCTTTGAAAGGATTCAACGTACGCCTAATTCAATTAACCTTATCTCTTTAATAAATAAATAAATTAATGATTTTAATCGATATATTAGTAGGACAAATAACGCATGAGTTTTAAGCTGACCTATACCAAGCCACTTTTTATTTTTTCGAATTCGCGATCAAACCTATGCTCGATAAGAAAGCACGCAATTCGGAGTGAAAGTAAATAAAGCAAGGGGACAACTTCGTGCTGTGATCTTCCAGAAATTGATGACGTTCATAAAAGTCGGCTACACGATGATGATCATCACGCTCATATTGATGTTTTGGACGTCAATCGTACGGATGCATGAATTGCCAGTCCAGTATCCACCCTGTTTCTTCAATCCACTGTGCACTTGCTCGAAAGTCATACCGGATCTTGGTATCGTCACTTGCTTCAATGTGCCCATGCCTCGTATACCTCATCCCATCAATGCTTCCAAGGTTTTCATGCTCCAGCTTGAGAACAACGGACTGCGCTCGTTACAGCCACACTTTCTTATGAATACCGGTAAGAGATACTTCTTTCTCCTATCCGCATATCATATCATTCGCGATGAATACATGAATTATTAATATTTTAATATGTGCTCGCATGCCTCATAGATCATTAATAGTGAGCTCTGTATCCGCCATATATGATGACATTAAATTCAATGTTATATCGTTTAATTAGCTGTAGCTTGAAAAGTATTCTTCTCTATCGTTGGCCCGAAAGTAATCGAATCTGATGGGCACTGATTACATAAAATCGTTTCTTTCTCAAAATACGTAAAATTAATAAATTACAATACTGATTAATTTTTCAATTAACGCCATGTAATAGCAATGTCCTCTCCTATCTTACATGCATCTTACATATCGGTTTTACGATTTCACTCGTAATTATATATGTCTAATAATATATGGGCGTATGCATGTGATATGATATTTTGAAATTATGATAATGTACGATACTATAATGTAGGAAGATAATTTATAGATAATATTTACAAATTACGCTGTTAGTCAATTTAATTGTGAAAGGATTGAATTTTATTTAAAATACTGAAACTTAATTGCCCAGCTTGTAAATTATGTTTTTAAGACTTTTCAGTATTTTAAAAGAGATTTTAAAGAGAGTCCCTTTTAATTCTGCTAAGGTAAGCAAACTTCTTTTATAAGTCAAACATCTCGATTATATAATTTTTATATCATTTTAATTCTTTGTTATTTTCTTATCGAAATAATAGCTTACAAATTACTGTCAGTAATTATAGATGTAAACATCATGTAAATTAACATCATATAAAAAGCAATATTTTTACCTGTTGCTTTCACTCGATACTGATTCATAAAAATAATAATTATTAACTTCTATAACAAAACAATCGAACAATTCATTCTTAGATGCTAATGCCTTCAAATTTTCCACGCGCATTAAAATATCTGTGTATTCTGTTTGTAATCTATCGTCGATATTGTAAATGATTTCAATAAATAGAGACAAACAGAGAGAGAGAGAGAGAGAGAGAGTGAGAGAGAGATCGTTTAAATATAAAAACTTTTCATATTATTAAATGATAGCTTATAAATTTATTAATTATAATGTTTCATAATTAATATCAATTACTAAGATTCAATAATGTTATGTGCAATATTTGGTTTTGTTAATTAACACAACTTATGTACACAAAATTTAACAAAATTTTAGTTAAAAATCTCATTTGAATTTTGAAAAAATGTATCTATTTTCATTTATTTAAAAATAACATTACTCTTTCTATCGTCTGATTCTAAAATGAAGAAATATTACTTAAAATAATACGATGTTTAAGAATCTCTTATGAATCTTAAATATTCCTTGTTTTACGTTATCTGTAAATAATAATTATTAATTAATTCTACCATTAGTTTTATTTTTCTTACTTTAAATTCCGTTTACTGATGAACAAAAAAAATGCGATTTCTTAGTTATTGGTGTTTCAGTAAATGAAAAATTAAATACCATATTACTTATATTAACTTGTATATTACTTATTATAATATCTGCACGTCTACTTATAATACCGAAAAAAAAAATATAAATATACAGATAATAAAATATATTTATAATGAAATTTTAATTTTTGTTTTTTCTTATTATAACTAATGGTTTTCGTAAACATAATTTTATTATTTTTAACGCTAATTTTTAACTTTTAAAGCACATTTTCACCTTACCTTTTATATCAGATCATTGATTGAGGTAAAAGAAAGATATCATATTAGAAGCGAAAATATGTCTAATTTAATATAAAAATTACATGCAGCATAAAATATTTAGTAATGTAATGTACATTTGCTTATATTTCTTATTTCTAATTATATTTGAATATAATTGATTATTCAAGCATACATATTACTTTGAGATACGCATATTTTAATTACGAACATATATTATCTTAAGCACATATATTTTTATCTTAAAAATGAAAACCTAATATTGATATAATTTGTAATTTGTGAATAGGTATAAGTAAATGGGAAAAAACTTAGGGTAAGGATTAATTTTAGTATTTCAAAATAAGATTGAGCAAATATTGAAAAGTCTTCATTGAGGATAGAAATAAATATTCAACGCATATTAAATTACCAATTTATTTATATTTGACAATAGATAAAAGCTCATCTTTGTGATTAAGAATATCGATTTTACAATATCAGATACAATTATTCTTGTGTGGTATTGTCGCTTAATCATTCATTATGAATGAATAAGTTAACGATCGTTAATACAATAAAATGATCTTTATATAATTAGCCTCTGCTTAAGTATGTTGATTGTTTCAATTACTATTCTTGCAAGACGAAAAAATAATTCTACTAATGAATATTATATATAAATTTATAGTTTGTGTACTTACTTTTACTATAAGAATGTAAGATAAAAAAAAAATAACAACGTTAAAATTATTTATCAATAATGATTAATTAATTGAGTAATGTGAACAATTTTCAGATACCTAGTCGATGTAGAACAAAGAGTATATAATGTAACGTTGAACATTTTTTTGACAGAAAGAACGTTAAGACAATAAAAAGCTATTCTATATTCAGAATTGAATTGTAATTGTAGGTCTTCAGAAGTAAAGTAGCCTGGCTTTCTCGTAAGAGAGAAAGATTTTTATCATTCTACGTACTGATTTATTTTTAAAATATTTATACTAATACGTATTAATAAAATTATTATTGTCACACATACATGGATTTCATAGTGAATATATGACATTGTCTCAATACCTAATCGGCAGTGCGTTTTCATTTTAATAAATTAGACTGCGTTTGTAGTTGATAATTTTAAGGGAATCGATATATTTATTAATATATAACTTTTTCAATATCAATCGAGCTCTTTATAAAATTTATAAATAAAGTAAATTTTGTTTTTAATATTGCTGAAATATGACATTAATTATCCGTAATTTATCTTTCATAATAATAAGCATTAATCAGAAATTTCGAAAAACCGTACAATTATAATCAAGCAAATATAAAAGCATAAATAACTTTCCTTCGCGTGATATCAGCTACATAAGTAAGTACTATTTATTTGGTAAAGAAAATGGTTGGAAGAGGGTACTAATAAAAAAGACAACTGTATTATAATGTTTAATTCTCACGTATTTATATATATATATATATATATATATATATATATCTCCAAGTTTGTGTTGATATGTGCATGAATATTCTGTGCAAAAATTCTGTGGACGAATGAGCTGAAAAGACAGACTCGCTCAATTCACGATCGGATCCAATTTTACAAAAAGAAGGTGTATAGAGCAATATTAATCAGCACCTGAGAGCCAATGAAAACAATTGTCACAGTTCTTACCTGGGAAGGACATTAGAAATACCAAGAGTTCAATTTAAAAGACAAAAAAAAAAGAATGATAGAAGAAGCATCCAACACCAACGAGATAAAGTAATTGTGAGATTCGAAGGGATGTACAGATGTACCGACAGCGAGTATTAATCCCAATAAATTAAAAGACTCTCCTACGTATTAACGAGATGCTTCTGAAAAATAAACAACTCACAGAATTTTCGATAAGATACATTCGTAAGAGATTAAAATTATATCGTAAATATGGTATGCCTTAACATTGTCTCATTCTTACTTTTCACTAGAATATTAATAACTTTCTTTACATTTCTTTTAAGAATGAAGAGAATATGAATATGAAAAGAAGAATCTCTTAATTTCGACATTTCTTTTAAGCATAAAATTAAACCTTTTAAATATATTCCTTTAGAATATTGCTGCAAATAGTGATTGGTTTTTAAAATAAAATCTCAAATTGAATCAAATTACTAATTATCATTTTAAATTGTTTCCCCCGGACATATATAAAAATGCTGAATAAATCTACTCTTAAATAAATATAACAATAATAATTATTATTAATAATTGTGGGTCTCGAGGAGCAAGAGTCTCGACTATGCTGATCTTCATCCTCAAATTTTAAACTATCATTGTTCAGGCGCCATTCTCACACTTTGTCAAACCCTTTAAAGTTAATAATTCATTTGTAAAGTGACGATGAGAAAATGCATCGAGTGTGCTTTATGTCTCAGGTCTATATAAGCTGCAGATCAAGTATAATCCCCTATCGGATATACCGGACGAGGCGTTCCTAGGGCTTGAAAGATCGTTGTGGGAGCTTGAACTACCCTACAACCGTCTTGTCCGAGTACCGAGCAAATCATTCAGACATCTGCAGAAGCTGCGACTTCTCGATCTAACAGGTAGTTCCCTAATTTTCCTTTTCACCCTGAATTATCGATTAATGGCAGTCTCGCGTTAGCTTTATCAAGACTTTTAATCCAATTCGATTTCTAGCAAATTATTAATGTCGTATTCGAATTATGAGTCATGTGACCCAATGATGTTTGGAGTCAACTTCCGGTGTGGCTTGGCAATGTAAATTCTGGCTTCGCCTATTTTAATTATCATAAAGTCAATTATAGATTAGAGATAGAAAAGAATTGTAAATTGTTTAATGATATATACTAATTTGTATTGTTTTTTTTTTTTTTTTTTTTTTTTTTTTTTTTTTTTTTTTTTTTTTTTTTTTTTAATATTGTCTCTTATTCTAAATATTATAACGAACGAGACTACTTCATAACGTTTAATTATGTTCGATTGATTTTATTATTAAATTTATAAGCAAAAAATTGTCAAATATTAAACGAAATTAAAACGTTAAAAAAAATAATAATAATAATAATCATAATACGAATGAAAAGGAAAACATACAGGAAAGGGAGACGACATTTTTACATCATTTTGACGTTTATGAGGCACGTAATTGCAAGGATAACGTTGACACTTACTTGTCTTGTATCATAGGCAATCACATATCTCACATAGCCGCGGATAATTGGCGAGGATTGGAAAATTCCTTGCAGACATTACGCATTGGCCGTAACTCTATCGACAAACTGCCTGCCGATGCATTCGCTGGTCTAGCTTTCCTCGAGTATCTCGATTTACGGGAAAATAGTCTCAAAGAAATAGATCCCTCCGTATTTCGCGACGGCATGGCCCATTTGGCCCATCTCTATCTCAATGATAATCAGCTCAATGTTATACCCTACACACAATTGTCGTCCTTGAAGCGAATGAAGGTGCTCGACTTGAGCTACAATCGCATCTCTAAAATGATACATCCACAATTGGAGGCGGAGATAAAGGGCGTGCATATGTCATTAGATGTCTTAAGACTGGATTATAATCAAATTGATTTATTGATACCCGGATCATTTCAACACTTTCAAAAAATCAATAGAACTTATCTCAATGGGAATCCAATTACGATGATCGAGGTGAGACAAGCATCGGAATTTAATGAACTTGATATAAAATTTTTAAATTAAATATTTATATGCATATATATATATATAGTAAGTGGTGGGGGGGGGGAGAGCAAAAAGTTAATATACTATTAGGTGAAAAATATAAATTTATAAATTGTTGACAAAAGATCTATTGTAATGTTAATGAATTTTATTTGCATCACAACGAGAATTTATTCGCTCGATACATACCGATTACAGTAATTTTCATACTATTTGTAAAATGTATCTTTGAATCGCATATGATACAATATATTCCGATAAATTTTTATTTTTAAAATCATGAAATATTTGTTATTTTTGTGCTATAAAATATTGGAATATTGGAACCATCTGAGACAGTTAAAAAATATTATATTAACTACAAGTGTTATTTTGAGAAACGATAAAAAAATATTAAATAATTCTTGTAATTTATACGGCAAGTTTAAATAATTTTTTTAATAAAAACTAATTGTTAAATTGCCAATATAGTGGGAGTATTATAATTTGCATTTTTAAGATTATGTTAAGGTTAGGACAAACGGAATTCCGATTGTATCGATGTATTTATTATAATAAAGTCCTAAATGTCCGTATTAATTTGCTTATTAAGTAGCAGAGAATTCTTTGCTTTATTTTTAATAATCTCTGTAATAATTATGTGAATGTTCAGCAAGGGACATTTAAAGACTCAAGGATTCGAGAACTTTACTTGACCGATTGTGATTTGTATGATATCGATTCGTCTGACTTTATGGGATTAGAATCGTCTTTGGAGCTTTTGGATCTTTCTGGCAATAATTTAACATCGCTACCAAATCACATATTCCAGCAATATGATTATCTGCGCACGCTGATCTTTCGAGAAAATCGGATCCAAACTTTCAATCCAAGTATAATAATCCTTTTAATAAAGATTGTCTAAAGTTGTTTCGAGCTTCGATTAAAAGCTGAGAAACAATATATTTTTGACCTCTTGAGAAAATGTTTTTCTCTCATTTCTGCTCGAGGCTAAAGGTAGTAGTAGGTCAATTGAAAAGTCTCAATTATAAATAATTGCACTGTTATAGGTGAAGTATTTAATGGATTTCAGTATTCACTGTATAATCTTGATCTTAGTGGAAATAAAAATGGCATTATATCGCTTCAAGACTTACGCCAGATGCGCAATTTACGATTTCTGTCAATATCGAAGATGCCAGGGACAACATTGTCGGCAGAAAACTTTTTAGAATTTGGAATGGACATTAAGGAGCTTCATGTTGTTCAAAGTAATTTACAAACGATCAAGAATCATGCCTTTATGCACGTGCGTGGAATAAAATATTTAGATTTTTCGGAAAATGCTATTTCGACGATCGAAGACAATGCTTTTACAGAGGTGATGTATTATTAGTTTAAATTTCATTCAATGCGTTATTAATATTTCCAATACAAAGTACCAATGCATAAGCATTATTATCCCATTGTGGATTTTGCAAAGTAAAAAAAATGATTAAGAGTCGTTCAATTAAAGAAATAAAATTTAAAAAGGAAACTTAAATTTTGCTTATTTACTATGAGCGTATGGAGAAATTAATTATAGCATAAGTAATAATATTTTTCATTAATATTTTACGACGATTTAAAAAAATGTAGATGTATTTTAAAGTTAATATATTTATATATTAATAAGGTGGGGAATTCTTTAATGACACTGAGAATTGCACACGGACTTGCTCCATCAACACGCGAATTGCCAAGCAAATCATTCAAATCATTGACAAACTTACAGCATCTGGATTTGAGTAATAATAGGATCCGTACGATGCCGGATACGTCATTTCACTTTTTAAAAAGAATAAAACGTATCGAGCTGCAAGATAACGAAATAGATTCTATACAGAAAGGAACATTTCAGGTAAGTAGCGCAGAGAAGGAGGATTCTATCAACTTATTTAACGGTAATTATAAATATTCATATTTTAGGGAGATATTCATTCAACGTTGGAGGACATCAATTTGGGATATAATCGTATCAACAATTTAGCTACGCATACGTTTGTTGATTTACCATCGCTTAGTACGATAATTCTCGAGGATAACTTAATTAATAACATAGAAAGGCGCGCTTTCATGAACATGAATCGCTTAAAGTACATTAATCTACGGGGGAATAAAATAAGGGATATGCAGAACGAAGCTTTTCAGGTAAATTTGTTAAATTAGCATAAGCTCCATTACTAAATAATTACAAAATTAATTCCAAAATACGTTATTTTATTTAGAATCTACCAGATTTAGAATTTTTAGACTTGGGCTACAATGATCTATTTGAATTTGACTTTGGATCCTTTGATCAAGTCGGGACATTATCATCGTTTAGAGTTAATGCCAGTCACAATGAAATTCACAGATTAACCGTTAATAGCTCTTATTCGGCAAACACTAGTAAGCAATTGAATTTGACTCTCTTCAAATTAATTTCAATCAATCAAATGCTTATTTACTTTGTAGTAGGTGGACTTATTCAGTCAAATATAAAAGTATTGGATCTTAGTTACAATAACATATCAGAAATTATGCGCTATTACTTCAAACCCGTGGAGTACTCCCTAACTCATTTATACCTTTCGCACAACGAGCTCAACAACATAACTCAGGGTGTATTTGGCAATATGCCGCACTTACAGTGGCTTGATCTTAGTCACAATGATCTGATGGAAATGGACTTTGACTGCTTCAAAGAAACGAAGAACCTCCAAGTGCTTATATTCTCTTACAACAATCTCATGGACATACCGGCTGAGTCATTCAAGCCATTAAAGAAATTGAGGATCGTTGATCTCTCGCACAATAGGCTCCGGACGCTCGCGGATAATTTATTCACCGATGCAAATATTGAGCATCTAGACTTATCTCATAATCAATTTATGAGGCTTCCGATCAAGACGATGTCAATATCCGCAGCTGTCAGCTTATCAATTCTTAATTTGTCGTGGAATTTTCTTTCCGGAGTTCATAATACCGATGCCATTTTTAGACTGAGGGTACAGTATAAATTAATCGACAATTCGATTGATTTTTGAAAGTTATTAATTAATTTATTTTATCATCTATATTGATTTTCCTTTCATTGCCACCACTCTCTCTCTCTCTCTCTCTCTCTCTCTCTATCTATCTATCTATCTATCTATCTATCTATCTATCTATCTATCTATCTATCTATCTATCTATCTATCTATCTATCTATCTATCTATCTATCTATCTATCTATCTATCTATCTATCTATCTATCTATCTATCTATATATATATATATATATATATTATTATTATATTATCTTGTGACGAAAAATTAAAAATGAAAAATTACACAATACAATTGATATTGTGAGTGTTAATTAATGTATTAACGAGTGCTAAAAGCGTTATAATTTCATATGTCAAATATCGAAAATGTAAATATACATAAACCTTATTTTACTCTTTCTAGCATGCGGTTCGAATCTAATTAGTGGCTAATTAGACTAGGTCAAATATATTTCTACCTTGCTTAGTAAATGTCGCTTCGTTGGATGATTCGACGAGCGTAGATATTTCATTAATACAATAAGCTAATTGACCTTTATAAATCTGTGACACGCGCATTCAATACGTTTTATTGAGAATTGCTATTATTGTATTTTATTTTTATGCCCAATGTCGGTCGTTGCTGCTTATTTCACAAGAATACCCAAAGCGAATGGAATTTCTATTGCAATAATACAACTGTTGCATTGTTATTTTGCAATTTTTAGGGTTTGACATGTCTGGACTTATCCTACAATCGACTCGTTAGGTTGGATGATGGAGTTTTCTCGGACTTACCACACCTATCATACCTTGATTTAAGTCACAACAAACAGCTTATACTGGAACCTCGAGGAAGGACGTTTCATGGCTTAGAGAATGTATTATTGTTTCTTGGATTAAGCAATATTTCATTACTTTCGGTATGAATTAGTTTCTATAATTTATCTTTTCCATAATAATGGCAAATATTGAAAATTTTGAAGGTAGGACAATCGATACTAAAACTTGATTATTAAAAGAAATTTTAGTCATACACACACGTACGTACTTTATGAATTACTAAAGAAAATATAAACGAATAAAAATTTATTTAAAAATAATAATAACAACAACAACAACAACAACAATAATAATAATAATAATAATAATAATAATAATAATAATAATAATAATAATCATGTCTATATACTAATATAATAATATAATGCATAAATATTATGTGACGTGTACAATAGGTTACGTATGTTGACATCGATACTCTAAAATCATATTATTACAAAACTTTTTCTACATAATTGTGGCCTTAATCATGCCAGGAATATATCCATTAAAAAATAATCAAATAAAATCATGTAACATTTTTCTATAATTACAATTAAATACTTACACTTCACGCTTAGTAATGCTATTGTTGATATAAAAATAGCACAGTGGAATGAGAAGTTAAATTCCTTTTCGATATATTTTAGGTTCCAGAGCTCCCATTCCATCGACTACAAAGGCTTCAATTAGCACACAACGAGCTGGCATCAATTCCAGCGGAGATGGCATCGAATTTGTCGAGCCTTCACTTACTAGATTTGAGCCACAACGATTTGACCGTTGTTCCACTTATTACTCATGCTTTGCCGAACCTAAGGATATTCAACATTGCCTATAATCCAATCACGATAATCACAAACACGAGCTTTCTCGGTATCGCTGATACGCTCGAGCAGCTCGACATTCGTGGTCTTCATCTCTCCACATTCGAGGTTCGTTCGAATTGATATTTTACAAACATTAACATATTATATACAATGTGTCTACAATTCTGTATTTTTTTTTTTTTTTTTTTTTTTTTTTTTTTTTTGTTTAATCAAGGATTTACTCGTGACATGTAATGCCTGAAATATTTATTTTACTCGTGTTATATTTTTTATGCAGAACGGAGCTTTATGTAAGGCATCGAAACTTCGCAGACTTTTATGCACCGTGTACACTGGAATTAAACGCTTCAACTTCCCAAATCTTTTGGCACATAACCATGGATTGAGGCACTTATTAATTCACGTAAAGCAATTTAATTATTATTGCCACTATAATTAAGCCTGTAAATATAATTCAAATGTTTATCAATAATGCATTTGTTTCGCCAATGTTAAGCTGATGTTGTAATTAACGAAAGGAAGTCCATTCTTTCTTAATACGAATTAGGAAAGAAGACATATGCCTATTTTTATCCATGAAAACAGCAAATCAACTATTTGTTATTCCCGAATAACAAACGTCTTTAACGAATTTTCGCTAATATTACATAAAATATATTATTTTCAATTTATTAATAAAGGATACTATTCACGCACACACATATATAAATATTTATATATATAAATAATATATTATAAATTTGCTTGTTTAAGTTTTATTAAGCAATTATTTATCATTGCTTGTAATTATTCCTATATTTAACGGCATAAGGAACAGTTTTTTGTTATAATTAACGCATTTTAATAAAATATAAAGTAATTCGTATCTTTAAAATACCATTGTTTCGCATTATATTTTAATCGTCTAATTCACGTGCAATATAATATAGAAATAACTTTTCCTAATCAGGTTCAAAATGAAACTAATTTAGAGAGAGAAATGAAAGGCCATTTCCCAGTGAAACTTTACAATTTTACGTTCAGCGGTAGAGCCTTAAAGAACATTCATTCGGAAGTCTTGCGTGTAAGATAATAATAAAAATTATATTTAATTACTACTATAATCGATATAAATTGTTAATAATGAGAAATGTCCTTAATTATACCCAGGGCATACGAAATCCACATTTGCACTTTGGACTTTATAACACGAGCTTGAGTAACGTGCCAAGAGATATGTTTGCCTACGCGGATCTTGTAAGGAATGTAACAGTCGAAGTTCGAGACAGTGAGATAAAAACTTTGCAAAATCCATCCAACACGTATAAGCCAGCAGTATCAGGAAAACGATTTTTATTACGATTGCGCATGCGCGGTAGTCATGTTAACTGTGACTGCGATATCGGGTAAGTATATACAATTTTTATTTATATTTCATATGACATATATGAATAATTATGATTATGCTTGAATATGATTGAAGCGATGTTGAGATTAACGAAGCTACAAATTTTTACCAATAGACAGTATTGACAGATTTGACTCTATGGACTCGTATCACTGATTTAAAGTCTTTGTACATTAAATACAAAAGAAATTCCGTGAACAATATTAATAGAACGAGCTTCTAGAGAAAAGTTAATTTTTCAAAAAATTAATTTATTAATATACTAAAGATGAAAATTTATAACCACGTTTATAATTGAAATAGCTCATTCGTATAGCCGTCTTGTAAATTAAAAAATATGGGAAATTATATTGAAGGGAACGAGTGAGTCGATAATGGTGCGTAAATAAATAAAAATATCATCTAATTTGGCCAAAGCTAAAGTACGAAATTTGATAAAATAATCCTCAGTACTGTATACATTGAGATTTGTTGTTTATTTATAATGATATGTAAGATTGATTTACACAGGCTTTACGGAAGTGAGGGCCTCTGATAAATATTCTTCTGTTTAGGTGGATCGAGATGTGGCAAAGGAAGCACAGGCAGTACGAAGAAGACCGCTGCAATTCCCATACGGAATTGAACAATTTCGAACGTGAGGAAGGAAGTGAGTACGAGTGCTGGGACAACGGATGGGATGATGATTTGCGCGAGAGCTTTTGCGCCAATAAAAATAATATGTCTGTTGCGGAGGCACTTAAGTCCGACCTCGAGTGTGGCTGGTCTTCGGCTAATTTACTTCAACTGTCGAAATTTCTCGTTTTCTCTCTCCTCTCGATAATTTTTGCAGCTAATCGTTAGAGATTCTTTCGAACGAATTATTATCTCTGAACCAACCAAACCGAATTCAATATTACTCTATCAAACTATTAATTATAGTAATTTTTAAAACTCATTATGAGAACTAATATTTCTCAACTAACTATCGGCGTTTTCGCATTATTTATTTAAATGAATTCTGTTTAAATGAACATTTGTCTAAATGAATAATACAATTTGTAAATTCTTCCTCCATTAAGTTTCGGCATCATATATTCAGATGATATCACTAATAACTTTAGTGTAAAACAAATTGTAAGAGAATGATTAAACGCTTAAAAATTGACTTTACGTTTTTAATAATTGCATTTAATAATTGAGAATAAAAATGAATTTTTACAAAGCTTACTTTTTCCATTGATAGTAAATCTTTCTGAACATTACTATTGTATATTATTAAATTCAAAATTAGTCTTATGATTTCTGTACGTATTTTAGAATTTTTATCGATCTTAATATTGGGAAATAGAAATTTTTTTTTTTTTTTTTTTTTTTTCATACATGCTCTTAACAAAACAAAATTGAAAAAACTAAGTATTAAATAAACGGCATTTAAAATACTAATTTGATTATATTAAAATTTAGAGAAAAATAATATTCACATTTGAAAGGCAAATGCTGCATAATCGTTTCAATATTGTTTTACTAATTTCTATTTAAATCATCATATATTTACATTAATAGTCACATTAATTTGTCTTCACTTCCCAATAATATTGGCAGGTAATTCATTATCCAATAAGAGCATGATAATTCAATGCATATTAATACAGCATTCATATTGACTTGTTGTTTTTATTTAAATTTATAAATATATATCTAATTAAGAATAAATCCACTACGCCTAATCTCAATAATATGAACATTTTGAAAAGTAATTTTGATAATATTAAATATTTATTCATTTTCAGATGCAACCTAATTAATTATTGATTATAATGTAAAATTTTACGTATAACTGAATTATGTCTTAATTTAAGCCTTCAAACCAGTATTAAAAATCATTTTAATACTATAATTACCTTTCTATACTATTTTATGAAATCATAAAATGAAATAATTATAATTAATTCGTAATCATTTTTAGAGTCATTGTTATTTTGCTACATATTCGCAAAAATTGTGTAATTTATTTATCCATCTTCTACCATGGAAAATTGTTTAACTGATTTTAATATAACTCGCGTAACTTTTTAATGATTACGAATCTTAAGTTGTAATAAATAATTATTTAAAAATTTATCCAAATTCAAAAAAAAAAAAAGAAAAGAAACCTTTTAATTGTTTAAATAACAAACTATATTGACCTTAAATATAAAAAATAGCAGAAAACTCAAGCGAGGAATAAATTAATAGGCGATAATCTGCAATGATAATGACATTTTTCATACTGATCGATCATTCATTACGATTCTACAATTAATTTATCTGAACTTTAATAAAATTTAGTAACATTATATACAAATATATCGTCTGAATAATATATTTTTATGTAAAGCGCTTTAGAAAGTTCGAATGAATTATGAAGTATGAAATTCGGAATATAAACAGTGGAACAATAGAAAATATATATAAATAATAGGATGCGTATCATTTTTTTTTTTTTTTTTTTTTTTTTGTTGCCTTCAAAAATATAACATTAAAGATTCGAGTAAAATAAATTTTTACCTTCCATCTCAATTTTTATATTCCATTAAAAATTTAATTTAAGCGTTGCATCTGTATTATGATTAAAATAGTTCAAAGCTTCAAAACTAGAAAAAACAGCTTATTAATTTAGTAATGTATTAAAGTAAATACATATATTTATGAATATATTTACCGATGATTATAGTTTTTATTAATTTTGAATAAATACTTGGTAGCTCGTTATTTCATTTTATCTCTTGATTATTTGAAAATAAAAATTATATTAGACATTACATTATCTTCTTTAGATATTAATTAATGTAGTAAATGTAATTTCATTGGTAATTACACTTTTTTTGAAATATGATTATAAGGTGCTATGATTATTTAAAATTGTCATTAAAAAAAATTAACTTGACGTTGAAAAACCATACATTTATTAATTTAAAATATATTACACATTAGAAATTTTAATTTGGTAGTATTTTTTGGCAGATCATATGTATTTACGGTATAAATTGTAATTAAGTCACATAGTTATTCAAGTTACTAACATATAAATTAATGTATCATTTTGAATAAGTTTTGTAAGATCGTAATTTGTTATAAATAATCATATACGTAACTTATATCAATTAATTTTGTAATTATAGTATTAATATTAATTTCGAAGCCAGTGCTGTTATTAAGACCAAATGCGGTTTTAATAAGATGTACGATAAAATGAATTAATTAGTAATAAAATTTAATCATTCCTAAATCGCATATAAACATTCGAGTGATTTATTATTAATTATGAATGCAATGTAATTTCTATACAAACAGGTATCGAACATATTGACTTTGTATTGTATTGCTACTGTATTTTCATTTATATGTATAAATAACTGAAAAGTATGTACTTTAATTACAAATGTAACAGTTAAGTATAAGAAAAATATAGACTTTTAATATAACGAAGATTATAAAATAATTCATTTCATTTTCTTTCTGTTGCGACCAAATTTTTTATTTCTCTCCTACGTGCACGAGAATATATTCCAAACAATATCAAATAAATCGAATGAAATTTATATATATATATAAAGAAAAACAAAAATAATGAAAAATGCGAAATTGAAATTCAATCGTATAACATGATTTTTGAAAAAATTCCGAAAGACATGCGTATAACTGGTGAAATAATGAAACCAAATATAAAAATAAGACAGATATATATACTCAATACTTCCAAGAAAAATATTATAACTTTAAAGAGTACACGTTGGAAATCCGAAGTCTTTTTTATATCTATTATTTTGTCAAAAATGAACCTTATAATATGGAGAATTATCTGAAATTTTAATTTACGTACAAATGTGTAATTATATAGAATTATATGAAAATTTTAAATTACCTCTAAAATTGGTACGATATTCAGTAAAACGTAAAACAGCGTAAGTAAACAATGACCTATAGCTTGGCCCATAATTCTTATTAAAGTTGAATATGTATATTCTTCACGTGAAGTTCCGCGTGATTCTTGGTACTCTGCCAAGTAGTTTCTTATTCTTATTAATAAAGACTGTTCTTTATTTTCATTACTGCTCATAGAATTATCTAACGTTGAATTTTCTAAATTTAACAAGACGGACAATCGCACAATATAAAAAAAATACGTAACAAATATTATCCTTATTAAATAAATATATATTATATTTATGATTTAGGCTTTTTTAATTTAATGCCTAAAAGTTTCAAAGCCTGAATCTTTTTAATAAAAAGACTTTTATAATATCATACGAATTATATTTAAATATTAAATTATTCGTCACTTTTCATAAAAGTTGTTAAATTACGTGAAACAATTGAACTTTGATTTATTTGATATTATCTATTTACTTTGAAAATACACGTTTTGTGTAGAAATAAAAATTTTAAGCTTACGTAAGTAAATTAAAATAATAAGCTTAAGCAAAGAATACCTGTTTTCAAATGAGAAATTTCAAAATTGTCATTTCTCTCAACGTGATTTGATAAACTAAATAAATTGCGACGTTTCCACATTCTATTTTTTAAACAATCGCACGATTTATTTTCCATAATAGAATCAAAATTCACTATCTTAGAAGATTCTTGTACTTTTTTAAATTTAGCATCTCCACTGCAATCGCAAACATCCGATTCATCGCAAAAATCGATTCTATTAAGATCCTTGGACTCATCGTCGAATCTGTCTTTTGTGCTACTTTTTAATAAACGATCAATAAGAAATTTCTCGGTTCTACAATTGGTGTTTTCGTCAGACGATGAAACCTAATTGAAGTGGTTAATTTTGTAATTATGGGTTTAATCTATAAGAATTTTATATAAGTACCACATGTAGTAATTGTCCTCCTTAAAGTTTCTACAATTTTTGCATTGTAAAACAAAGAAGTATGAATTATTATTTGATGATAAATAAAATATATATATATATATTTTTATATACAATTTTTGCATAGAATTTTATTCATATAAAAACAATAATGAGCATCGATGTATTAATTTCATTGATTTGGTGTAAAAATTACAGATTATTTGCAAAACTTACATTTAGATTTGTTACAATTTTGTTACCATCTCCACATTCAAGCTGACTATGCTCATTTAGATCTGATTTACATTTATCAGTATTCATTGTATTTGAAAATAAATTTCTAACACCACAATTGACTTTCTTTCAATATTATGAATTTTACGAAAAATCTACATTGGCACTCATCAAAATAAAAAAAATCATTTTAAATTTATGGTTAAAGTTATTATTGAAATGAATTAACCATCAGCTATATTCATGTTGACACTAAAGAAACAGCTGACTGATATTACCGATACGAATATTTTTAGGTAAAATAAAAAGATTTGGAATAGTAAGCAATGACGGTTTATTATGTGAAATAATTTTTCATATTTAAATGATAAAATATATTAAATCTAAATAACAAAATTATCATATATATCTTGTATTAGTACAAAAACTATAAGATCATTGCATCTATATTAGTGAGACTGTTCATTAAAATCTTGGCTGGGGTCAGTGCATTATCTGTAAACAAAAGTATTATGTAATATTATTATTAAGAAGATAGATTAGAAATATCGCATACACGTTAATTTTATTCATACAGAAACATGAGTTTGTAGTAAAGTTACAATTTTCATTTCTTCAACTATTTTATTTCTAAAGAAATATCAATTATGCTTAGAAAATTATTTATATTAGAAACATACGATAATAGTGATGTGAAAATTTATCATAAACTCAAAATAAAATATAAATAAATATATATTCATTTAAATAATTTTACTTTTATGTAAACGAAATTATAGATGCTTAAATTAATCAAACGGGGTATATAAACATTTTTGTGTATAACATTTTTGATAATAATATATTATAATTTTAATCAAGAGATAGTTATAATTATAATTTACTTAATAATTATACTACAATATAATTCATTTATAATAAAAGAACGTGCATGGTTGCGGGAAACAAAGAGAAGCAGAAATACATAAATAATAAATGTACTTGCATTAGCAGAATGCACTATCATATTTCAATAGATTTGACTGAGTATTCATGATTGAATCATTTATTTTATTTTTTACTCAAATGGATTGATATCGTTTCACATTATTCTAAAAACTTAAGGTATAAAGAATACGAATAGCGTAAATACATTTATACTAACCTAATTGATACCAGACATCTTTATTTCCCGCATCGGCTCGCGCCGAATCCAGAGCGTGACGAATTGCAATTGGAACTGAACAGCTCAAGCACAATGGAGGCTCACCTATAGCTATAAAATAACAAAAATCTCTTTCTCTTATCACTTGAGACAAATTTTGACAAATAGAGAGAGAGAGAGAGAGAGAGAGAGAGAGAGAGCGATGAAAGAAATAATTGTTAAAACTAGAGATGAAATAACCTTTCGATCGTAGTATACCAACTGGATTTATTACTTTACGATTGAATGAAATTCGAAAGTCTATAGGTATATCCATCGCTCCGGGCACCTTGTAATTCTAGCCGTTGATTCCCCCCCCCCCATCATCCCCCCCCTCTCAAGAATGTTGCATACCATTAATTCCTCGTCTCCTACACAAACTCACCCAAGTTCTATAATTTGTCAAAGCTCCGGTTTCGGGATCGAATATCAAATCTTCGCAGGTCCAGTAGCCAATTCCCATAACAAATGCGCCCTCTACCTGACCAACGTCGATCTTGGGATTTAGACTAACGCCCGTATCCTCTAAAATGTCTACTCGACGGATCAGGTGCTGACCAGTTAAAACATCCACTTCCACCTCCGATACTGCAACAGCGTATAAAGGATAAGGCTTAAGCTCTTGATCTACCGTAAACCTATAATTAATATGTGAATTTTAACTACAAGTGTATATTGTAATTAGCAGAAGCGAATGATTGTCATTAAAATGTAAATTGTAAATAGTAGATATACTATAAATACTATACTATAAAGTAAATATACTATTTAAAAGAAAGTTCTTCGTAGCGGAAATAAGTTATGAATTGTTTGTAAATTGATAATTAATGGAACATGTTTTTTTTTTTCATAATTTATATATATATATATATATATATATATATATATATCAATTTTATAGAGAATTAATTAATGATAGTTATACATACATGAAGGAGGCACATAAATCAACATTTTTAGCTTGTGCTGTAAACACCAATTCCTGCCATGAAGGATTTCCTCCTAATATTTGTTTAATTGGTTCTAGCCTTTCTAAAAGTATTTTACAGGCCCTTTGGGTTGCCTGAAAATGTAAAAAATATAAAAAATTAGAAAAAAAAAAACTGTTGAACGCATGCATATGTTATAAAGATGTTTATGACATTTACTAACATATCCACAAGCATCCGTAGTAGTACTATTACCGGTTGCATAATTGTTTGGAGTTATTAAATTATTACTTGGTTTTACAGATACCATTTTAAGATCAATTCCCAATGTGTACGCTGCTATTTGCGCCATCTTCAATATTTAAAAAGAATATATATTATTTTGAATTTTTGTCGATAATAATACAATTTATGATCAAAGGTATTGTGCATATTACTTTGGTATGGATGCCTTGACCCAATTCAATACCACCATGTGAAACTGATACCGTACCATCTCGACCATAAATAGAAACTAATGAATTATAAGAACCCAATAGCACTACTGGATATTTCATCGGAACTAACGATATCCCACGTTTTTTCCAACGATTTTCCTACAAATATAAGGAACGTAAAACTAAATGGATAAAATTAATGGCTAAAATCTATTTACACTATTGAATTTTTCAATATCTTCTCGTCGTTTCTCATAATCAGTTGTGGTTTTTAATTTTGCAATCATTACTTCCAAAACTTCTTTATCCTTCGTATTCATATTCCTTATTTTCACGTCTGTAGGATCCTGTTTGGTTTCTCTGGCAATCCTTTCCATTATATTTTCAACAGTCGCTATCGCTTCTGTAGAACCTATTTAATATTTTTCATATATATATATATATATATATATATATATATATATATATATATCAATTCCAAATATATTAAAATATAGTTCATTGTACATAAATAAATTACTTTTTTAACATCATTCTATAAAAATTCTCTAACTCTAACGTAGAAAAACTTCAAAAGCAAATGAACAATTTTAATGTAGAATTTCTCTTATAAATAAAGTATTCCGACTTTAAAGCTCCGTCTACGAATTTTCAACGTTTTATGTCAAATTATATCAAACTCACCAGGTGCTCTGCACCATGTGTTGGAGGGTAAGTCCGACTTAACGTTATATCCAACAGTAGACCAGATCGATGAATCGTAGCAGCTGAAAAAGAACTCTAATGTGCCTATTATGTACTGATCGTTGAACGTAGAGCCACTATTGGCCCAATAAGATACGTCCATCTTCTGAATTTTGCCTAATTTATTCACGCTTAAATCGTATTCTGTATAAGATGGCACACGCTTCCCGACGGCGCGCATATTATCCTCGATCGACATTACCAAACGCGCCGGCCGATTTAGCTTGTGGCAAGCGAGTGCACAAGCACAAGCGACCAATGAGCCTCGCGTGAGTTTCGCTCCGTAAGAGCCTCCAAGTCTTCGTATTTTTATATTTATACTGTAAACATGAGAAATGCCAATATTGTATATACTAAGGACGCTACTAAGGGAGGAAAATTGAGCAATCGGTGACAGATCATTTATTTAGAGCAAGATATTATAGTACTGAATGCAATTATACTTATAAAATGTGCCTATGCGCGTATACTTCAAGTTTATCATTGTAGTTTATTTTTTATTCATATGAAGCGTTAATTTTCATATGTAATTTACAATATTTGCTGCAAACGTCTGAAATTATGATATCTGTACATATTGCCTTAGAGTATAAAAAGTTACTTTTCTTCTTAAAAATATCAATAAAAAATTAACAAAACTCCAACCATAGAAAATTAATCTTCTTAATTGTTAAATAATTGAGATAAACTTGCATAAGACTTTGAAGTGTTTATATATCCTCGAAGACACAAAATTTACGTTGAAATAATGTTTATCCATATAATATTGTAAATTTAATACTTCTGACCTATTAATTGGTACATTCAGTACATTGGCCACACTAGCTTGCGTTAAATCCATCCAATGTGTCGCTGGAAAAACATCCATACCATCTTCAACAGGTATACAAACACATATTTGTGTTTCCATTGAGAAATGATACTGCGGTCCAGTCTCGTACGATCCCTTTATATTGTACGCTATGTCTTTTCCTGATAAGACAATTATTATTAATTAAACACAGTCTAGCTGGACAAAATATACTTTTACAATATTATTGAAATACCAGCTGGTTGTGTCGCAGGTATGTCTCCTTGTTTGGATATTCGCGTTTTATCGTTACTCGCTATTACGTCGTGGACGGTGATTAAGGGCTTCGGCTTCGGTCCTTTTGGGTAAATAATTTTAACTTTTGACGCAGCTTCCTCGGCTCTCTTTTGCGACGTAGCGACAATCATTCCAAATATTTGTCCTGCAAACGCTATTTCCTTATCTGCAAAAAGCTATTTAAAAAGAGAAAATTAGATGTTACATTTTTCTATTTGGTGCATTCAAAAATGTTCTGAAATGCAGGAAGATTATACCACTTCGTCGTCGGAAAGAAAGTCAAACTTATTAGCAGAATTAATGAATGCATTTACCCCTGGAACATCTTTTGCGGAATAAAAAGCTATTACACCATCTATTTTCTAAAAAAAAAAAAATATTTTTTATATTTATATCCAGTCATTACTATAGTCTCGCAATAAATAAGTTAAAGAAATCCATTCGCAATACATCTATGTCAATAAAATATTTTCAAAGCATTATTACCATTGCTTCATCGCATTCGATTTTTTCAATCTTTCCAGGTGCATCGGCAATAGTCAATGCGCAAAAAACTTGTTGATCCTTCATAACGATGTCCCCTATGTACTCGGCTTCACCGGAAGTTTGATAAAGCGACTCGAGTTTTGGCACTGGCATATTAATAGGCCATAAATTTCTATTCGTGTCGTAGTCTTGTTTTCCCGATGATAATTCGCGTTGCAATAGCGCGGCGCCACTTTGTAACTTGGGACTCACCTTAGCTGGATCGATACTCAAGATAAACTTTATAAAAAAAACATTAAAAATATAAATTAACGATAGAACGTTTCAGTTTTTAATTTGATACTTTATGAGGATGACAAGTAAAATCAACGTGAACCTTGTAAAATAACGATACAGCGAGCAGTCTTCTAAATTCCGGTTTATAATCTGGTAAAATATAATCGGTTTTAAGTTCCGAATTAAGGATATTTAAAGACTTTTTTAATTCCTCGGTATTAAAAATAGATTTCCCAATTAAAGATTCTTCTGCCTGTGTTGCATGTAGCTATGAAACATAAATAATTTAAATAACGCTTTAACTAATTTGTTGTTAAATTTTTCAGCTTACAAATTCTGGATTTATTCCCCCAAATATTATGTTTGGTTTTTCCAATACTTTGCCATTACTGTCTAATTTGAAAAGGAAACCAGCGTTTACGATGGCATGTGCATTCTGCGCTCTAGGCATAATCTTTTTCATAGGTGGCGCATAAAAGAAAATGTAACAATTAAAATTAATTAATTAAAAGAAAAAAAAAAACAAAAAAAAAAAACAATTAAACTTCGATAGTTATTATGACATTGTTTAATTAATTAAAATATTCATTCATATATATATATATAGAATTGAAAAATTATATATAATTACTAGTGTTCAGCAAAGTGTGAATGAATTTTTTAATAATTACGATAATGTAGAGTAACAAAACTATATCTGAAGAATTCACATTAATAATCTAACCTTATATGTTTGATATTTATATTCTTCACTCATTTTTGGCAGCACAATACTATAAATCAATTTTTTATTCATATCTGTCTTTAAAAATGTATTTAACGTCATAATAGATTTCGCACCTAGTGAATCAACTATACATATATTGCATTAATGGATAATTTCTGAATAAAATACCTCACCAAAAGAATATTATTTATTACATACGAATATGTATTTGTGCCCCAGCAGCTTCGAATATTAAGAAAATATCGGAAGGAAAATTGTTGTGCTGGTTTTTAATCATTAAATTGCCTGCCACAGTTCCAATCTGAAAGAGTAGTGATACTAACAGAGATAGTGAAATGAAAATGAAATTTGAAATAATATTTTTTAAATTTACATTTCTGATCGGTATGCTTGCGACAAGATCAATATGTCTAGCCATGAATTTTAAATATCGAAAGCCGGGCTCTTTCAAATATTTTTCAAAATAACGTTTTGCCATTGCAAGGGTAATATTGCCACCCAAAGTCAATGTATCCGATTTCATTTCAATTCTATATAATTCTGCAACATTATTTATATTGATATATATTTGTACCTTTGGCAATCGATAAACACCTGCAACAAAAAATAAATACTTTTAATATACATGATATACATACACACACACACACACACACACATATATATATATATATATATATATATATATATATATATAATTCATGCAAATAATAAAGCACATGGTTAATTATATAAAGATAATGATAGATATAGAATAGATAATGAAAGCTACAGAATTTGTATTACCGTGGGCTGTATTCCCTCCATTTATTACATAAGATTCATTAGGCTTCTTTTTTCTTAGAATGTCAAATATTTCATTTATTGATAGAACTTCGTAATACCTTACATTATCTTTCAAATGTAATTCAATGAATCTTGGAATACTCGATTTATAAATAATTTCAATGTCCTCGCATTTACCGCTGCACATCTTTTCCGGACAATTTCTGCACGATTTTATCCGATGAAGCTCCTGAAATTTAAGAAGCCGAGGATTGGGCGTCGACTCGCGGGGAAAGCGATCGTCGAGGAAAGTGAAAAATCATTACCTCGATGTCTTTAATTTGGCTCTTCATGACCGGCGGTGCGTCAGTAGCGAAGCTCTTGAAAGTATCTAAAATTGGTCGGTAGCCGGTACATCGGCAAATGTTACCAGCGAATGAATTTTCAATTTCTTTCATGGTCATTTTGCCCTTTTCCATAAGGCTGCAACCATAAACATTATACTCGCACACTTGGCGAAACTTCTTCAAACGTTTGACCGACTTTAATGAATAATTAGTACCTGTGCATACTCATAATCCATCCGGGGGAGCAATAACCGCATTGCGAACCGTTCATTTCGGCCAAAGCCGCTTGAAGCGTGTGGTAACCGATTTGCCGATTCCCTAATCCCTCTATCGTCGTAATTTTCCAGCTGTTTCGGAAAATGATATTTAAAAAGTTAAAAAATATATATTGTATCGGATAATATCTTAAAAAAAATATGTCAAAATACTAATTTTATTCGTTCGGAATTAAGTTATATGTTAATAATAATGAAGTTGAGCTCAGATTTAAGAGAGAAAAAAATTCAATTTAAATATTATCCCCGCTATACTTTCCTTTTTTTTTTCTTTTCTTTTTGTTTTCTTGTTTCAAATGGTAGAAAAAAGCTTTGATCTACATTGTTCGATCATGTACTTCTCAATGGTATTTGCTATTTTAACAAACGAATAATTTTGCTGCCTTACTCATTACAAATATAAATTGGAACGAGACAAGAATTAACGGCTCGTATGTCCCCATGAATGTTCGCGGCGACGATGCAGGCGCCACACCCTCCTTCGTGGCACATTGCTTTCGTCCCTTTCAACTTAGCAGTTTCACGAATAAATGTATTTAAGGACGTGTCTATTGGTACTTCTACAGAAACTGTCGGCAACATTTATATTTTTGTCGGTTACATATCATTTAGAATACAAGGCTTATCGATAATAATTATAGAATATCTCACCTGTGTACATGACATCGTTAATTGTTACTTCAATAGGATAATTCTCTTCCATTCTGTTGCCTCGTTCTTTAACTCTGAAAATGATTTATATTGCAAAATGTATATTTATATGAGAAGAAAAGAAAGGCTCCAAATCTTTAATACACAGCTTATATAATTAAGAAAAATATTATTTTGCTAAAACAGATAAAATATGATATTAAGTTATGTCATATTTGTCGTAAGATTTTTCATAACTTATTTAAATTAAGATTTATCGATCTATATAATATCATCTATATATCATAAAATATATCATACCGAGGTTTATGATGCAGTCAAAAGTAGCCTGATTAATAAAATAGTAATTTTATAGTTTTTCCATTAAATAAACATACTCTAGATAATATAATGGCTGATTACTTATCATTTTGCACTTAGCAGGCGAATGAGATTTTTGACGAACGGCAATATTGGAATTACATTTTTCGTATAGGAATTGTAGATTAATGAGTTACAATTTATATATAAAGGACATTAGCTTTAATCTCGCAATGATTATAAAAAATGTTCTGACGCAATGAAACTTAATTTCATAAGTTATTCTGATAACTAATGATTTAATTGAATGATCTATTAAAGCAAACGTGTTTTTAAAAATTATAAATTTAATCGTAGCCTGTGGCTGTTCACTTTTTTTTTTTTTGTTTTTTTTTTAAATTGTTATTATTATTATCTTATATTAATGAAGTCGAAAAAATTTAGCTCATTTAAAGTTCTTTACTTTCATGCTACTTTATATATTAGGAGAAAAAAGCAATATATAGAAATTCTCCTTGCAAATTGGGCCAACCAATGTTGATTAGATAAAGATACGACTACGTATGTTCAAGATTACCATATACGGAAATAAACTAGGACCGCTATCGCTTGGTCTAAATTCTATAGCTCAGGCTCCGATGTTCATCCTTATTTATATCCTTATATATTTATATAATATGACACTGTCTTGCATTATTTGAAGCAAATTTCATTTATTTTAAATCTTTATTAAATAAAAATATATTTAAACATGCATTGAATTTATTGTTAAAATATAGAAATACAATATTTAAAGATTATCCTTGTGTTGTAATCACTAGAAGCGTAAACGTTTCACACCAGCTGACATAATTCTTTTAGGCAATAATCATGAAACATTGAAGTATTCAATTAAAAGCAGCATTAAATTATCTAATAATTAAAAAATTTGACTAACTTACTTGTTGCAAACATAAATATCTCGTTGATCCATTGTTTACCGTTGGCTAAGTAAATTTGTGCGACTAACTGCAGACGTTATTAAACGACGGTGAAAGCTTCTCAAATAAATTCTCCGCTCCTTAATACATCGTATTTTCACAATTATTCATTCTTAAATTCGCATTCAATATACTAGTGCTTTAACATAACCGAATATGAGCTAGAAAATTTAACTTAATTAATGAATACGCCGACCTGATGCGATCGCAACCTGCTGATCAGCGTTCCGAACTAATACTATTTGTATGTTCCGAAGATCAGTGAAGGTAAACTGGTCGTGCAGCAATGAGAAAAGAATATATATGCAAACAACTCAAGTAAAAATGTATATTAATTATGTTGCAGTAAGCTGGAAAACTGAGTGGATAAATTTTGTTGCTCGTTTTGTATATCTGGTTTTTCTAACAATTAAAGATTAAGATTTGCTATTTGAGATTGAAAGGCGACAGAAATAAGTGAACCGATAGTAGTTGTAAAATTTAAGATAATTGTATTTCTCAATTTTTCCAAAAATATTCATTTTGGTAATTCGTTAATTTTCTACATTATAAATTGAAGTTTTCGCTTTGAAATTTTCATAAAAATTTTATGAAAGAAAAAAAAAAAAAAACTAAGATAGTAAAGAGAAAAGCAATAAAGAAAGTGATGGTTGATCAACCTTAATAGCGGATAATATCGTGGATAGACTAAAAACTTAATAGAATAAAAACGAATTCAATAGGTTTCATTTATAAAAATGGCGTCACAAAAAAAATTTGGTAAGTTGTAAAAGTACCATATATCACTTATGTCTACATCACTGTCCCATATATCCAATTAAATTATTCTATATATTATAGCCATAAACGATATAGAAAAAGAGATGCAACATAAATTGTTAATTGAGAAATAAATTATTATAAATGTCGAGTATTGATGAGCATTGTGTAATTGTAGATAATGATCAGTATAGGTGATGAGAAGAGCCTAATTATTTGTTAAAATCTAAATAAACTTCAATACAAATTATTATATTGCATTTGCTTTGAGATTGCTTACAGTTTATTACAGTTATATTGTATGCACAGTTCAAAATTACATTGGCGTATCTTACATCTTTATCTATAATATTCATCTTGGAATTTCGTATCATTGGATTTTCCTTGCAAAATGTCTATGAAAATAATAGATCTGAAATTAAATAAAGGAGATAAATAAGAAAAACTGATCGCGATGAAAATATCCTTTGGTGAAGTAAAGTATAATACGAAAAATTATAATCCATGGTAGTAGGATTCAGTTTGTACAATCAACGCGAAGTCGCCATAAGTCGAGAGAGAGAGAGAGAGAGAGAGAGAGAGAGAGAGAGAGAGAAAGAGAGAGAGAGAGCACCTTATTATTATTATTTTACATGTCGAGAGTTCGAATTCTATAAGAGTTCACGATAAAGCATAAAGCTCCGTAAATATAAATTATGCAATTGTGCGTAAAGCATCGGTCACTTCTTAGTACTAACTATCATTTCAATATGGCTTCTCTTGCCTCAAATAATTTGTCGGTTTTAAATTGAGCGATAAATCTCATCTGGCTCTCGGCCAAATTCAAAATTTAATATCCACGACATTGTCGATCGAACGAATTCAACTATTTAATTGACATTACAAATGAATGCTCGAAGATGCGCTGTCGCGGTGAAGGCGTCAGTGAGGAAAGTTCGAGTTCTTTAATGAGCAATAAAAGGAGAAAATTCGTTTAGGAAAGGCCAATCTATCTATATACCAATCTACCGATTGCTTCGTTATTAACGAAATTACTTGGCGCGTTGCTCGATCATGTTCTTGTTGATCCTGTCGAGCTAGCCGAGTTCACTTTAAACATTCCTTATCCTCTACAAGCTACGCCGCTTTCTATCTTCAGTGACTAAATGCTTTATATTCTGTCTCTATTCAATTTCATTTTACTTTTGCCCGCTGTTTAAGAATTTACGTGTTTTTTGCTTTGTTTAGCGCCGTCTAATAATCATTTTAGCTTTTATACATTATCTATTTCTTCTTTTTACATTTCTGCATAAAGAGATAAATATTTGACATTAAAAAAGTGTCTAGTTATAATAGTGAGAAAATAAGAAATTATTAAGAGCGCATAAGCTACGAGCTGTTTGGACTTGTATTTATGTCAATGTATTCGTATGACGAAAAAAAAACCACTCGGAAAAGTACGTCTACTTTTACATTACATAATACTTTTACAAAATCTCAAGCTGAATACCACGCGTTTGTAATGTATTAAAAACTATTTAGCTTATCAGTTTTTAATATTAATTTTAAGCTAATTTTACTTTGAGCCTAGATTGTAATTATCTTTCAAAGCTTGTAAATTTATTGTCATTATTAATACAATAAAAAAATTAATTATCTGTTTGTACCTGTTTGTTGTCAGTGCTTATAACTAAACATAGAGCATACCATACGAATACATAAACTATGGCTTTATGGCTAATTATATGACTTGCATAATTACTTGATTTAACCAATTGCCTTTCGTGCAAAGATAGATTTTGGCTAATTTTAAATTAGAGCAATAAGTACGACCGTAGCTTTCTGAACTTCAGAAGCTTAAGAAAACAAAGCGGAGTTACCAATGGCGACGATCTTAATGGTCGACTTCGGTATCGATCATTTTGAGTGCATGGGTCCCGATATGTGGATCCTTTTACTTGCTAAAGATTCAAACGAGTGTCTGAGCGCCCTCTTTTACAGAAAAGTCTAGTGCCAACTTAGCTTCTTTCACTCCTTATTTAAAAACTAGTACTTGGTATCGCTCACTCGGTCACTTACTCTCGCGCTATCTGTGCTCTCTCAGCGCCGTAACATTCTGCGTTCACCCGAATCTCTTCGAACCTGTTTTGCACGGAACAAAAATAAGTGCAGAACTACGCGTGAGGTAAACTAGTTTTAGGCATTCCTTAAGGTAATCAATTCATACTTTAATGTTTAAATGTATTTAAGCCTTAAATACTATTGAAAAAAAAGTATATGTTTATGGCATTCAAATAAATACAAAAAGTAAATATTTTATTAGTAAATTAAAACGGCACATTATAATAATAAAAGTAAAATTTATTGTAGTAAGGAACGCTTGAAACGTTAAGTTTCATGAGACATTGATTTTCAAGCTTCACCAATATTAGTATCACCTATAATATCATTTCGTTTATATTTGTGAGGCTGTTCAGTAAAATCTTCTCTTGTGTCAAAGCATTATCTGAAATAATATTAATCATGTATAGTGTATATATTTATATGTATCTTTAAGTAATATAGATCTTGCATATTTATTGAATTTACTTAAAAGGTAATTTCAAATTAATTATTTTACTTGCGATTTATATTGTAAATATATTAAATTTTAGGTAATCCTCAATCATTTTAAATCGAAGCTGAAGAAATCTGAAAGACTTGCTATGTTAAAACAATTGATCTAAATATCTAAATAAAAACTTTATTACAAAATGCTAATTTTAACTTGCAGAAACATTAGATTTTTTATTAAAATATTGAGATGAAAAGTTCAACATTCTATATATATAAAAAAAAACAAAACTCTATATATATATATATATATATATATATATATATATATATATATATAAATCAATAAATATGAACAAAATATATAAAGTAATGCAAATACATGCAATAATACAAAATATGTAAAGAGAATCATATATTTAAATAATACACACAAATATATTTATGTGACATATTTGTAGTTTTTTCAAATATGTAACAGAAATATATTACTTTATATTAAAATCAATAATTAACGTAAATTGATCGAATAAGAGGAAAAACTGTTGTATTTATACTAACCTAATTGATACCAGACATCTTTATTTCCCGCATCGGCTCGCGCCGAATCCAGAGCGTGACGAATTGCAATTGGAACTGAACAGCTCAAGCACAATGGAGGCTCACCTATAGCTATAAAATAACAAAAATCTCTTTCTCTTATCACTTGAGACAAATTTTGAGCCTAACCCATATTTAAGAATAGAGAGAGAGAGAGAGAGAGAGAGAGAGAGAGAGCGATGAAAGAAATAATTGTTAAAACTAGAGATGAAATAACCTTTCGATCGTAGTATACCACCGTTGATTCCCCCCCCCCCATCATCCCCCCCCTCTCAAGAATGTTGCATACCATTAATTCCTCGTCTCCTACACAAACTCACCCAAGTTCTATAATTTGTCAAAGCTCCGGTTTCGGGATCGAATATCAAATCTTCGCAGGTCCAGTAGCCAATTCCCATAACAAATGCGCCCTCTACCTGACCAACGTCGATCTTGGGATTTAGACTAACGCCCGTATCCTCTAAAATGTCTACTCGACGGATCAGGTGCTGACCAGTTAAAACATCCACTTCCACCTCCGATACTGCAGCACCATAAATGAGATATGATTGTAGATCCTGTTGATCTACTGTAAACCTTCGTACAACATATAAATGTTGATGATTTCTATATACGATGATTTACATTTATTATATAGTTTTGTAGACTTTAATAAAAAAAAATATACAAGAAATGGCTTCAAATGATTAACGAGCGTTTTTTATTCAGCATTTTATTTAGAGCTAAATAATTCCAAAGAACAAGGTTTACTCGCATATTGATAAATTTAGAAAGATATTTTAAAGATTTACTACGTAGACTATAAATTTTAAGTTGAATGCCTTATAAAATTTAAAATTGAAAAAATGGTAAAATTTAAAACTATTGTTGTTACATGTTTCTTATAAAATTGCAAATAAATTATATAAATTAAAATGAACAAAGTATCTTAATTAATGATAATTATACATACATAAAGGAGGCACATAAATCAACATTTTTGGCATGTGCTGTTAGCACTAATTCCTGCCATGAAGGATTTCCTCCTAACATTTGTTTAATTGGTTCTAGTCTTTCTAAAAGTATTTTGCAGGCCCTTTGGGTTGCCTATGCCAAAATGATAAAACATGATTAATAATATTGAAAATCATGTTGAAATAGAAATCCCATCGATGTGACTTACATATCCACATGTATCACTGGTTAAACTACCCCCGGTTACAAAATTGTTTGGAGTTGTCAATGAATTAGATGGTTTCACACTCACCATTTCCAAATTTATTCCCAATGTATATGCCGCTATTTGTGCTATCTTAAACATACGGATAAAAATGTTAATTTTTCATTCAGAGTAACATTCAACGTGTAAAGTAAATTTGTTCACGACAATACCAAATTTTAGAATACAACTTATTTAATAATGAGTATCTCACTTTGGTATGGATGCCTTGACCCATTTCAATACCAGCATGCGAGACTGATACCGTACCACCGCGTGCATGAATTGAAACCAAAGAATGATGCTGACCATATATTCCAAGAGGATATTTCATGGGTATTAAAGAGATTCCGCGCTTTTTCCAACGATTTTCCTAAAAGAAAGGTGCTTATAGAAATTGAAACCTTTCGTGCAAATGATAATTAATAATTGAACATCAGATACATTATTAAATCTTTGTATATCCATTTTACGGTTTTCATAATCAGCCTTTTTTTTTAATTCATCAATCATTTCGGATAAAATTTTTCTATCAGTCTCATTCATATTATTCAACCTAACTTCAATGGGATCCATTTTTGTTTCGCTAGTAATTCTTTCCATTATATTTTCTATCGATGCCACAGCTTCGGTTGAACCTGGTTTACGTATCGTCCGAACAAATTTATTCACTTAATTAATTGAATAATATATGCAATTAAATATTACCATTCGTGCTTAGTTAAAAATATACCCACATTTTTATTATATTATACTCGTAGATTTGAACTTTCACAGTTTTCGTAATACATATTTTTTAAGTGAAATCTTTAGGAAACATTTGTAATTAAAAATATCAATACTTGAAATAATTTCATTTCAATTAATATATAAATGTACTTCAATAATTGCGCATATATATATATATATATATATATACATTGTTCATAATAAAAGACTAGTTTTGTCAGTGAAAATACATATTGCTGTGTGCGTGTATGTGTAGGTGTGTGATGATAAAATATCATATATTGTAATGATTCAATGCCCATGCGTATGCGTTTCAAGTAGTGAGTATCTTTTAATATTCTTTTAATAATCATTGGTTTGAGAATCTCTTATAATATGCTATTAAGCGATGTAATCGTTGGTACATTGTTTGGTAAAGTAAGGCTACTACGGCCGCCGAGACTTACCAGGTGCTCTACACCATGTATTCGACGGTATGTCTGTTAGGACATCATTTCCAATAAAAGACCACGTGGACTGATCGTAGCAATTGTAAAAATGATTGGCTACGAATAAGGAGCTACTTTCATTGAAGGACGAGCCGAGGTTGCCCCAATAAGTGGCATCGAGCTTTTGAATTTTTCCCACTTCGTTCACGTGGACGCCGTACTCGATGAAACAAGGAACCCTTTTACCAATAGCGCGCATATTATCCTCGATCGACATTACCAAACGCGCCGGCCGATTTAGCTTGTGGCAAGCGAGTGCACAAGCACAAGCGACCAATGAGCCTCGCGTGAGTTTCGCTCCGTAAGAGCCTCCAAGTCTTCGTATTTTTATATTTATACTGTAAACAGAAAAAATTGTAAAATTTTTTAATTTAAGGATTTTTTTTTTTTTTTTTGTTACAAGAAACTATATGATCCGTTTATAATTTATAATTGTTTATTCGACTTATTTGGATACTTATAACATTGTGTCATCGCCTTATATAAAATTTGAAAATCCATTCTACTAATATATGCTATGTAGCCTATGCGCTAAGTAAATTTTTTGCAGAACAATCATTCTTTAGAATCTCAAAGCCTTAATATAAAATATAAAATATTTTCAAAATTTCTGTCACACATTAAATGGCATATTCTCGTAGTTCAGTATTTTCTTTTTAATTAAAAATAATGGCCTCGTTCTTGTCTCACAAGCTGTTGCTTTAAAGTTAATTAAATGAATAAATAAATTTCTAATAATAATTGCAATTAATTAAAATTTATGTACATCTAATAGAGTTAATATTCTTTTTTCATTGGTCTACAAAACTAATTTAATCTCAAATTCTAATATAATTAATGCGTTCTATTGATTAAAGATACGATAAAACTTAATGAAAAAAAAAAAAAAATAAATAAATAAATAAATAAATAAAACAGTTAATATTCATTAATATAAATGAATTTTTCCTTCATTTCTTGTGGCTGTACAAGTGAAGCTAAATCAATATATTCAGAAAAATTAAAATTTCTAACCTATTAACTGGAATATTAAGTAAAGTAGCAATGTTATTTTGTACTAAATCCATCCAATGTGTCGCTGGAAAAACATCCATACCATCTTCAACAGGTATACAAACACATATTTGTGTTTCCATTGAGAAATGATACTGTGGTCCACACTCGTATGAACCTTTGATTTTATATTTTATATCAGTTCCTATTAATTATATATATTTATCTTTTAGCCTATTATCTTAACAGCATAATAAATAGATTAAATCAATTTGTTACAATGAATTACTACAATACCAGCTGGTTGTATTGCGGGTATGTCTATTTGTTTGGATATTCGCGTTTTATCGTTACTCGCTATGACGTCGTGGACGGTGATTATGGGCTTCTGCCTCGGTCCATTCGGATAAATAATTTTTACTTTTGACGCAGCTTCCTCGGCTCTCTTTTGCGACGTAGCGACAATCATTCCAAATACTTGGCCTGCAAACGCTATTTCCTTATCTGCAAAAAGCTGTTGAATAATAAAATATTAGTTTTTTTGCTTAAGGATCTATGTGTTTTCTAATTAAATAAAAGCATACTAATTCATCGTTATCTAAAAAGAAGAAATGATTATCCTTGTTGAGGAAGGCATTTTTCCCTGGAATGTCTTTTGCAGAATAAAAGGCAATTACACCGTCGATATCCTAAAATATTGTTCAAAATCTATTGTAATTAAAAGTAATATTTTAAGCTAGAAATATTGCTTACGAAGTAAGGAATAACGAATTACAATCGTCATTATTACCATTGCTTCATCGAATTCGATTTTTTCAATCTTTCCAGGTGCATCGGCAATAGTCAATGCGCAAAAAACTTGTTGATCCTTCATAACGATGTCCCCTATGTACTCGGCTTCACCGGAAGTTTGATAAAGCGACTCGAGTTTTGGCACTGGCATATTAATAGGCCATAAATTTCTATTCGTGTCGTAGTCTTGTTTTCCCGATGATAATTCGCGTTGCAATAGCGCGGCGCCACTTTGTAACTTGGGACTCACCTTAGCTGGATCGATACTCAAGATAAACTTTATAAAAAAAACATTAAAAATATAAATTAACGATAGAACGTTTCAGTTTTTAATTTGATACTTTATGAGGATGACAAGTAAAATCAACGTGAACCTTGTAAAATAACGATACAGCGAGCAGTCTTCTAAATTCCGGTTTATAAGTTGGTAAAATGTAATTAGGATCCACTTCTGAATTAAGAATAAATAAAGCTTTTTTTAGATCTTCGACATTATAAATGGATTTTCCTACTAAAAATTCTTCTGTTTTTGTGGCATGTAGCTACGAAACATATATAATTCAAACAACATATTATTTAATTATTTAATATTTTAATATTTATTTTATTAACTTACAAATTCCGGATTTATTCCTCCGAATATCATGTTTGGCCTTTCCAATACCTTCCCATCGCTGTCTAATTTGAAAAGAAATCCAGCATTAACATGAGCATAGGAATTTTGTGCTCTAGGAGAAATCTTAAAACAATAATAATATATTGTAAAAATATAAATATATAACAAATACACGCAATATGGAAAATTTTATTGAAAAAATTATTATATTTATATGGTATAATTATATTATTATTAATGACGGCACTTCATAAATTACTCAAATTAATAATTAAGAAATGGACATTTAAATATTATAATAAAATAAAATTATTTTAAGTATTTAATATATTTAAAGTACAAATTATGTTTGAATAATGAAAATGAAAACCAAAATGATTACCTTATACGTTTTGTATATGTATTCTTTATTTATAGCAGGAAGTACAATACTATATAATAATTTTTTGTTCATGTCCATTTTCAAAAATTCCATTAATGTCACACTAACTTTCGATCCTACCGCATCAACTGCAAAGACAAATATTACTATATTACTTTGGATATTTGCAAACTTTCATATTAAAAATCATTGATTGATTGAATTATATACCAGTCTAATATTTATGCTAATGGCAATTTTTCAATTCAATTCAATCTAATTTAATCTGTAGAAAAGCTATAATGTACGAAATTAATATAATCATTCAAAAAAAAAAGTAGAAAAATATTCGATAACTCCAATTTAAATTGGTATCAATTTTTATTTCTAGCATACAAAAATATTGTAAAACACGTGCTTTATTATAAATTAAAAATTCCAAATAGTTTTTGTAAAAAAAAAAAAAAAAAAAAAAAAAAAAAAAAAAAAAAAAAAAAAATGATAATTACATGTACAAATTAGATTGTTAGGAGTAAAAGATTTTAGCGATCTTGAATTCCTAAAAAATTGCACGTATTAATATATATAAAACCTGTAAATAATAATCAAATGTTTTCTCACGTATATGTACTTGCGCCCCAGCAGTTTCTAAAATCAAAAAAATATCTGAAGAAAATTGAGGGTTTTTATATTTAATCATTAAATTTCCCGCCATTGTTCCGATCTACAAGTTAATGAACACATTTATATTTTTATGTACAATTATGAAATCAATTTTTCAACATTTGAATTTTATACTCACATTTCTTATTGATATGCTTCCAACAAGATTAATATGTCTACCCACACGTTTTAAATATCGAAATCCACGATCGTTCATATATTTTTCGCAACAAGCTTGCAGCATTGAAAGAGTAATATTAGCTCCCATCGTTAAGGTTTTTTTTTCCTTTTCAATTTTTTGTAGATCTATAACGTCATTGACGTCGATACATACTTTTACATGTTTCGACCGAAAAACTCCTGATTCAGGTGTAAATAGATATTTATTATTAACAATAGATCTATAAGTAATTGTAAATTAATAGAGCCAAATAAATCAATTAAATTAATTAATGTTTAAATACCGTGAGCTGTGTTGCCTCCATGAATTACATACATTTCTTCTGGATGTTTTTCAAAAACCATAAATATATCCTTTATCGTTAAAACTTTATAGAACTTTACATTATCTTTCAAATGTAATTCAATGAATCTTGGAATACTCGATTTATAAATAATTTCAATGTCCTCGCATTTACCGCTGCACATCTTTTCCGGACAATTTCTGCACGATTTTATCCGATGAAGCTCCTGAAATTTAAGAAGCCGAGGATTGGGCGTCGACTCGCGGGGAAAGCGATCGTCGAGGAAAGTGAAAAATCATTACCTCGATGTCTTTAATTTGGCTCTTCATGACCGGCGGTGCGTCAGTAGCGAAGCTCTTGAAAGTATCTAAAATTGGTCGGTAGCCGGTACATCGGCAAATGTTACCAGCGAATGAATTTTCAATTTCTTTCATGGTCATTTTGCCCTTTTCCATAAGGCTGCAACCATAAACATTATACTCGCACACTTGGCGAAACTTCTTCAAACGTTTGACCGACTTTAATGAATAATTAGTACCTGTGCATACTCATAATCCATCCGGGGGAGCAATAACCGCATTGCGAACCGTTCATTTCGGCCAAAGCCGCTTGAAGCGTGTGGTAACCGATTTGCCGATTCCCTAATCCCTCTATCGTCGTAATTTTCCAGCTGTTCCATAATATTTGTATAAATATGTAAAACCAATGTATTCTTATTCTGTTTGTATAAAACTCAATAAATAAAACATTAATTTATACTCATGTTAATTGTTTACAGTTGTAGTAACTTAATGGAACGATACAATTTTTTAAATTATGCTATATAAAAGAATTTGAAAACATATTTATATATAAATATATAAATATGTAAAAAATTTTCAACAATAAAATTATTTTATTTTTTAATAATTTAATGTGTATTTGTTAAATATTTATCATAAGATGTGTGATAGATAATAATAGGCTTTATTTTCTAACTTCTTTAGCTTTTCAAAAGGACTAGTATTACATTAATAATATTAATAATAAATATTATAAGTAAAGAGAATATGCAAAATTTAGTTTATGAATTATATAAAGAATTATCAGTTCATAGTTTTCAGTCTATTTAATTTTTTTTTTCAAGTTTATTATCTAAGTAGGAAAAAATTAAATTGACTAGAAAAATGATTAAATATATCAATAACTATCAAAAGTATTCACAATATTAACAATTTTTATTTATACTTTGTTTTTTTAATGAAAATTTATTGAATTGTATAGTTTTAAATAGGCACCGGAAATAGTATTAAAAGATAAAATATTAATTTAAAAAATTTTTCTTTGTTCATTTAGTATAACGCCGGTGTTTTTGTAATTAACTAGTGACACAGTTTAAGTAATAATTATTTGACTTTCAAGCCAGATGTTTGTACAAGAAATTTTATATTTTCATAATTATTTTTGTTGAAAATGTTTAATATAAATTTGTCACCATTTTTTAATGATATTTTTCTCAAATAATGCACTATATTCATTTTCTTTATAAATTAAAAACTTTTTCTAAATTTAATTATTTTGTAAATTGTTAAATTAATATTATGATCAATAAAAATATTACTATAAAAATTGTTACATCAAAACTTTATTTATAATAAGTATCATCGCGTCAATTAATATATACAAAATCATAGCTATTGGTAATTGAACGTTTAAAATTGTTATGACTCGCGAATACGAAATAGGCTTAGACTCGAATCTTTTATAATCTATGTGTATTTAAAATACATTAAAAATGTCGGAAAGATTACATTTATAAGCCAGTTAGAAAATATTGCTTTATAGAAAACTAATAATATTGTTCATTGACATAGCACATTTTAATTAATGTATCAATTATTTTGTAGAGATTATGTGTAGATTGACACTCGTATTTTGAATCTTATGAATGACAATACCAAAATTATTGAGAAGAATTTTGTAGAAAAAACGAATTTGAGCGGTTTACGCTCTCTAAAAATTAATTTGATATTAAATATATATATATATATATATATATATATATATACAAGTAAGAATAATAACAAGGAAATGTTGGATAGACTGTAAACTTCGGACATAAGGATAAAAAACAGAATGTAAATGATAATTATAGATATTAATGATTTCAAATCGTAATAAAAAAAAAATTAAATAAAATAAAAAAAAAAGCCAATGCAACAAGTAAGCTCCTTAAACCGCGTTGATTAACCGATTATTTATTACAGTCAAGTAATAAAAAATAATGACGATTCAACATAACAAGCTGCTAAATGCATATTATCCAACGAATGCTGACTCATGATACATATAGTGAAGTCTTTCAAACTGGCCTGTTTACAAGCATCTAAGTACTAATGATGTTGCTCGATCATTATTTATAAAAGTATACTTAAAATAGTAACATAAGCTTAAGAAGCGACAACCTACAATGTAACGCCTGAGAGTTCTTCGAATGGAAAGGGTTGATAACAATACTATAATTTGCGCTTTTAATGATAGTTTCTGTAGAATTATGAATATTACGGAACTGCTTGGTATGAATATTGAATTATATCAATATTGAATATCAATATTATATCAATTATATCAATATTGAATTGCGACATTAATGTCTAATGAGTCTAGAAGGTCGAGTAATTATTTAATTCGTTATTACAGTAAATGACAATACCGTGGTAATGAAATAATTTATTGAAAATATTGTATTAAATAAAATCATTTATAAGAAATAATTCATAAAAGTATCATTCATCGCATTGATTTCAATCTCAATAATTAAATTAAATTTTCTTTTTTTTTTTTTTTTTTTTTTTTTTTTTTTTTTTTAGTTATTATATAAATTGTAAACATTTATCATTTAAGATAAAAATTATGAATAAGCTTTGAATTTTCTGCTAATAAACTACACGGCATTTCAGAATATATTACAACTTACAATACCTTTACGAATAAAGGTTTATACAACAGATTATTTTAAAAATTCTATGTTACTCCTCATAATAATCGTAACATGGTAAAGTAATGATAGATAGAAAGAAAAGGTGATAGCAAAATTTTATATTTAAAAATTGAACAAAAATTAATAGACGAAAGAGGTAGGTTTAATTGTACATCTTACCCATCGCAAATAAATATTGGAACGAGACAAGAATTAACGGCTCGTATGTCCCCATGAATGTTCGCGGCGACGATGCAGGCGCCACACCCTCCTTCGTGGCACATTGCTTTCGTCCCTTTCAGATTAACAATTTCACGAATAAAGACATTTAAAGTTGTATCGATCGACATATTCATACTGACTGAGAACAAATTTCTTATATATATATATATATATATATATATATATATGTTTTGTATTTCCAATTGCAATATCAATATCGATAATAATTATACAATAAAAAACTTACCTTTATACATAATGTTATTAATCATCACTTGTACACCCAAATTATCGTCAACAGTTTTTAATTCCCTGACAATGAACATAGATATAATAAGAAAATTACAATCTGAAGATATTTATATTTTCTTGGTAAAATACTTTAATAGTAAATAACATTATTATTTAAATTTTAAACAAATATGAAGCATGTAAATTTGTATAAAAAGAAAAATTATCATTACATTATATTGTTATATATTTTAAGCCTAAAATTGTTTGATCATTGAAAAAGACAGTTTAATTTGCTCTTCTTGAAACAAATTAATGACGTAAATGAATAGATCTATGGATATAAAAATTACATCAAGGATTATTAAACTAATTACCAGTTACCAGCTTATTACCAAAGGATGCTAATTTGCTCAACAAGCTCATATAAATTATATCACTTACTCTGTGCAATGAAATATCAAACTATAATTTCGAGAAAATCTATGAGTATGACTTACTTGGTAATTATAACTCGTAAATATAGGCAAATTATATTCTTAATGGAAGACAATAATATTAAGATTTCATTTATTTTATATCCATATTCAAATAAATTTTAGTGTAAAATAATACTGATCATATCAAATTTTTATTGAATTTTCAATTTTCTAGCAGATCTTGCCCATTTTCAATTAAATGAAAAAGTCATTAAATACATTTTTTTAAATAATATGTTATTTCCTAGTACCAATATTACACATTCCATAATGAAGAATATTTCACAAGAATATATAATTTTCAACGAATAAGTTATTTAAATAACTTATATGCTGTATTTTTATAGATACTTTGTGTTAAAATTAAATGAAATAATATTAGTTTCTTACCCATCGTAAAGAAACATCATTTCTTTGTGAGCCATTTTTAAAATACTTATATCAATTTCCCTCGCAATCCTATAATATACTAGTCTAGAAATTTAATATTTACGTAAAGTTGTAATTTCATTAAATTTAAACAATTTATTAACAAAATAAAAATTTATTTTATTAAAAAATTTTTCTTAGCAAGTAAGACTTTTCACAAGGATAACGATTGGTTCTCACTAATTTCTGTAATGTAAAATTTTAATTTATATGTTATCCTAACAAACTCGCCAGATCCAACTGAAGCTCATTTTAAACACAAAAAATGACATTTGTCAGAAGCACATAAGTTCATATAACGACTGAACAATGGCTTAATAGATTTCGGTGGGGGATTTGGATGTGGAGAGGGTAATTATACTATGCATATCTAAAGATATCTTCATAAATAATGGATGAAAAAATTTATTATATAGTACGAGTGAGTTTATTATTTAGTAAATGATGAAAAGTAGATGAATAATTATGTAGACGTAAGATTTAAAACACTAATGATTTATTTATAAAAATAGAAAATAATCTTTAAATTAATAAAATCTTCAACTTTGAAATATAATAATAAAAAATGAGAATGCTATATATTTAAGAATTAATACAAATTTAATATTTATTCATAATATTATAAAATAGTTTTAATGATTAAAGTTAAAAATTGCAGTTTGAGTGGAATTAATTTTAGAAAAATTAATAGAAAAAAAAAAAAAAAAAAAAATTGAATATCTATTACAGATTGTCCCCAAAAATAACTCAATAAAATTTAAAAGATTAGATTTCATTATAATTATATATAATTCATACTAATTCAATACAATTAATATTTTAATACAAGCATAGATATTATAATTCGTGTTAATTGTCCTATTATGATAAAAAAAAATATAGGTAATTTGATCGTAAATTAAAAATAATAATACATAGACACAACAATTTTACTATTATTTTCAAAATATTTAAATTACTTTATAAAATATATCATAAGTTTCGCTCAATTTATTTAATTTGTATACTAATAATTATGTTATTGATATTTTGTGAGTGTATAGAGATAGAAATGCTTTTCTATTTTTGACAAATTGCATCTGGAAGTAAAATATAATTAGATCAATATAATTAGATAATGTTACCATTTTTTAAATTTTTAATTGTCGATTTAACATTTAAAAATACTTTAGATGCTTAAAACTACCAATCATCGTACAATTAAAAAATTATAGCTGGACAGTTTATAGTCTTACAACTGTAAGACAACAGTAATTTCGTATTTCTTCCAAATGTTACAAATATATCATCAGCTAAAAAGTTCTTTGTTATGCTAAATAATATAAAAGTTATAAGAATTCATTGCCCGAACAAAATGCTCAGTTAATGTGCAATGCAAATAATATTGTACATCTTTCAATCTATAATAATATGAATCAAACTTGACCAAAAAAGAAAAATGCTACTATTTATTTTATCATTCAATTTAATTATTAAATTAATATAATCTTAAATTTCATTTAAGATTAAAATTATATAAAATCGAGTATTTTTAACTAAATATTAAAACCAAATTTATTTTAGATTGTTAGATATATCCTTGAAATATGAATAATTAGACAGATTGTTGTTATTGAGAAAATTAGTTTTATATATTAGCAAAAGGATTTAACGAATTCTAATGATGACGAAAAAGGAAATTAAAAGATTTTTTTTTTGCTTTTTAATTATATTTATTTCATAAAATATTTAATACAATTTTCAATATTCACAATTAATTAACACGCGATTTTAGTTATTTATAATTTCATTCAATACATATTTGATATATGATTTGTAAATGCACACTTTTTTGACATAAAGAAAACTTAAAAACGTCTAATATAAATCACAACTTTATTATTTTCTAGTGTTGTTGCACAATAATAAGTTTAATTTAGAAATAATTTAAGGTATGAATTTATTAATAAATTATTAATATTTGAATTCATAAATGATTTCTCAAACAATATATAATTAACGTGAAAATAATTATGATATTATGTTAAAAATCAATCTATTCTTTTATAGAATTATTTATGCATTTTATTTCCTTGATGTTTTATAAGTTATTATAAAATATAGACATGTAATAATACAAATATATACATGTATAATGAAGGTTAACGTATTGTTAATTTCCGTATGTTCAGATACAAATATATACATGTATAATGAAGGTTAACGTATTGTTAATGTTAAAAAATATATTGGTAAGATATATTTTAATTTTGTTTATCTAATTTAAAATTCGAACATCGTTTTTAAAAAAATATTACCAGTTAACATACTAACTCAACTAGCTTTATAATGTCTCTGGTCAGAGTAAAAATATATTTTACATATTTGTATAATTTTAGAATTCTATAAATATATATTTATTACTTCTCACTCTTTATTTAAAAAAATAATGTAACAATAATATTTAATAAGTTAAAAGGAAAAAAAAATTTATTTTTATTAAAATTTTTAGTAAAAATATGATAAATTCTGAAAAACTGTTCACTTGATAATATTATAATTATTATAATATTTAATGCATCTATAAAACTATAGAAATGCCAATAGAAATGACATTTATCAGGTTTTCATTAATAAAATATGCCGATTGGGTCATTTAATACAATTCTATCTATTATATATCAAATTCATAAATTTTTTGTTGTTGCTCCAATCATTGTGTATGTACTTTATAGTAATAATTCTGAATGCATCGATCTTGCATAATATTGTTTTATTGCATAAACGATGAAGCAAAAGAAATATCGTTCAATGCCTTTATTATAGCATAACATAAAACATTATTCTAATTCCAATATATATATATATATATATATATATATATATATATATATATATATATATATATATAAATGAAAACTATAAAACCAAGAACTAAATTACGTGTTCACAAAATAACGTCGCTTAAATATTTACTTTTATTAGCATTTATAATTTATGCTAAAACAAATAAAAATGTAACATATATTCTTCGTTATTTGACTGACTCATGTTTGATTTCGTAACAATAACTATAATAGAACACAATGAAATTTTAAAATATTTGATCTTTAATATCCTTTTTGAGGGCGGAACGTAATAGCGTATTACGCATCGATGACACGAGTTTTTCTAATTCCTCAACCTTCATTTTTAGTACTCTATTATCTTTTTCTAATTCAATCGCTCTTTTTGCCATCTCTTGCTCTTTCGCTTTTTTATTCATTCTTGACTTACGCGATGCCTCGTTATTTTTTTCACGTGTGTCGCGATAGCCTTCATCGTCAGATTCTGTTTCATTACTCAGCATTCGTTTTCTACCCTTACTTCGGGACATATCGGTATTATTACAATTAGAATTAATGTCAACAACGTGCTTTGGTATTACCGATTGCTTCTTATCGGCTGATTTTTCAGATTTTTCTAGCTTAACGATAGTCCGAAGATGATACGAAGACGAGTGGCTAAATATCGTTGGCGCTGATGATGTCGACGAAATCGGAGAATTAGGACTTTCTTGCGAACGAAGCGAATTGGGTACTGAAGATGTTGAAGAAATTGCAGAATTTGGACTTTCTTGAGAGTGAGATGATACCTCCTGCCTTTGTAGTGCAGATTTTGATGGGTCGTCAGTCGTTGTAATGATGGATGAAGTTACTGGTTCGTAGGTTTTTGGCAAAATGTCCGTAAGTACTGAAGAACTGGTCCATTTTGATAAACCTTTAATGTCTTGGGAAGAATCCGTTGATACACTGTCACCTTGTGACGAATTATTGCCCTGGAATATTAAATTAAATTAAATTTTCCCCCCTTTCTTTATAAAAAAAAATTTACGTAAACATTATCTATGTGTTATAACGTGCAAAGATAGCGCATATAATTTCCTAAAACATTATAATTTAATAAAAAAAAAAAAAAAAAAAAAAAAAAAAAAAAAAAAAAAAAAAAAAAAAAAAAAAAACTA
>NW_011948424.1:7163350-7178001 GCF_000503995.2 Ceratosolen solmsi marchali | reverse complement strand
AAACAGATCTTGTGATTGCTGTTCTTGTTGCTTCGCGTCTGCACCGATCACCGATTCTTGATAATAAAGTGGCAATTCAGCTGTAGATGTATTAATCCCTACATTGCTTAACTGCGTCCACGTTATATTGTCATTATTTGCATCCATTGTCGATTCAACTTTAGATGATAAACCAATCCACCCATCACTGCGGTTTTTCGGTTCACCAACGTCATTAATAATATTTCTGATATTATTATCATGGAAATTAATTTGCTGCTGCTGCTCAGCTACTGCGTTGGTGCTATTAAACTGTGGTAGAACGTCGTTCGTGGCAGATATTAATTCGGGTGCGCATACAAACGTTTCACCGTCATTGTTGATTTTTCCCTTGATCGCTTGCACCGAGGCAGCGCTTGTCATATCTGTTGTAGTCAAGACATCGCTGTTCTCACTTTTTAACTCTGAAATATTAATTTTCAACAAATATTTATAGACGGTCATATTATCAATTCAAAAATATTATTAATTTATTGCTTAATATTTAATTTTGTTGTCAAATATATATATATATACATATAAAGCTCCTATTGTTGACTGATCGAATTGATCAATGTCGAAATAAAAAGATGTAAGATGTAAAAATAAATCAGTTAAATTGAGATTCTATACTACTTACATATCTCAGTTATTAAAATCGAAACATCTTACGTTTAATGCAATGCTATTTGGTCTAATGTGTTCTAAAACGAGTGAAGTAAACACCAAATATTTAGACAAATGTTTGTTAAGCTGATACGCAATTGTTTAAGAAATAATGTACACGTACGACTTACATCTATAATGTCGCTTAAGCAGTGTGAAAAATGATCGTTAACTGTCACTGTTAAGAAATTCTAATTTACCTGTAATCATCGAAGTCATCGCGGATTCACCTGCAGCAAAATTGTATCGCCCCTGTACACTGGCCATGCACCAGCCGCTCAGATCCTGGAAGTTTTCCTCCCAAGTAGAAGGATATACGGCTGCCACCTCCTTGGCAGCCTGACCTTGGACTCGGGACTTGCTCGTGTAACTCGGTGGTTCGCGCAAAAACGTGTTTAGCTCTATGGCCGGATCTTTTTGGGATATGATTTCGATTTTTTCCGGGGTTAAGGCATCTGCCTTTTGTTGTTGCCGCAATCTCACGCCACGAAAAGCAGATGATTGGCGAAGCTTTAGGTTGCATGATTTTAATCCCTGTGTTTAAAGGAGCATATATATTAACGAAACATATATTAGCATTCGTGTGTTTGTATTATTGTGCTTGTAAATTCAATGGATTGGCTTTAACGAAATGCGTTAATCCTCATTTAATAAAGGACTTGCACTTATTTTCATATTTCAATAAACTTATTAATAATTACACGAATATCGTGCACCTTCCGTTAAAATGAATTAACTTAATGATTGATACAAGGCAAATAAGCCATAGTTTAACCATTAAAATGCAATTCAAAGTTAAATGTTGTTAAATAACTTATTTCCATATTATTATTACATTCATAATAAATATTCATTAAATTTGTATATGCAATATATATTCAAAACTGTTCATGCTACCATTAGAGTGCATTAATTTTAGCAATAATTTTATAAAACAGTTTAGCACCCAAAGGAAGAAAAAAGACAAAAAAAAATCTTCCAACGATAAATGAGATATCTACTATTAAATTTGCATCTAATCAAATTATCATTAATCTTAGGGATCAATAAAGACAATAAACACTATGGCAATAAAGACATTAATAATTTATGAACAATATGATTACCGATTATTCATCAATTTCATTATAATTATTTAATGAAATTTTCTATTAATTGTGATAATTTCATTTTACTTAAACTGAAACATATATGTAAAATATGATAAATATGCAAGTGTAAATAATAAACCTGTTTTTGGTTCATAAAATGCCATAATAAAATTACAGCCACTAACAATAATTCCGATAAAACTCAAAAACATTGTTACACGGTAAGATATTATGTTTTCGTTTCTATGAATAATAACATTAAAGTCGCCTAATAACAATTAGTATGTTCCACTAAATATCTACATACTCTTTTGCATTTATCATTTACTAATGTTCACATCTACAAGTAATACTTACTTTAACTTCGACCCCGTTCTCAATTGAAATGTTGCTGGCCGTTTGTTGGTTGAAAACGGGAGGGATTTTGGATACCTAAAAATACATTCATAATTATAATATATTTTAATTTTTTTTTTTTAATACTAACATTATAAACTTATTTTATAACAATTGTCACTAAAAATTCAATTGGAAATAAAGTTTTTGATAAAGAATGTATAATTATTTACAATGAAATTAAGATATTATTATTTAACCAAATTTCATCTAAACTATGTTCATTAACCAAATCTTCATTTTCATTTAAATTATACATTAACTGTATAATAACTGTATAATTTTTCTTCGTATTCAATTTCTGATTTTTTTTTTTTTGTTATCGTGTCTTGCAAGGGCAACGAACTAAGTTTAATGTAAACTATGTATTTAATGTAATGTTTTATAATCTTTATATCAAATTATCAGCAGGTAATTAAATGATTTTTTATTTTACCTGTCATCTTTCATAAAATACGTAGTTTTGAATGGCAAAACTATGTTATAAATCTAACTCAATATAAATAAAAAATCTTGATCAAACAAATAGTTAAGATAACCGCATGCTATTAATACTTTATGATTAAAAATTAATAAAGCGTGTAATATTAAAATAAAATCTCCTGTACCTTATCATACTTTAATAAGAAATATTAAATTTTGTTTTCATCAATCTATTACAAATTATTTTATCTCGATAATGTCATATTACGCTACTACTACATGATTACAAATTCAAATATTTTTGCATGCATTCTTGGTTCATGAAACGCGAGTGGTAAATTAAAAAAAACTTGAAATTCAAACTTTGCAAATTAATTAACGTTAATGATAATTATTTGTTCATTTGTTCTATAATTATTACGGTCTAATTTATCCATTACATCGGATTTTAGAAGAATATTCAGTACGAGCTTAAATCATTTAATCGTCGGTCTAATTATATAACTTGTTCTTTATTATTGCCGTACGTTGTCAAAATTTACTAAATTCATTGTCAGTATTAAATCGAACGATATTGTATAATTTAGAAAATTTAGACATTCTAATGTAAAATGGTGGTAGCCAAAACATTAAATTTAAAACAAAAACAAAAAAATATGTACAAATGTGTGCTTGAATGTGACGGAAGGCGAGGGATGCTGAGAATAACAATAACAGTCGAAGTAACGATAGTCACTTTTTTTTTTTTTTTTTATTTATTTATTTTTTTTTTATTTTTTCAAACACACAAAATAAAACAAAACATGCAACAAACTAAATCTATCGAAAATTCGTAAGCAAATAAAATCGAATGACAAACTCATGCGCTAGTAGTTCTGCATAAACGAGCATACACAAGCGCCTTTGTTACGTAATAACAAAGCACGTGACAACTATACAAAGGATTCATTTGATATCTAAAATAAACCACCATTTAATTTCCATAATATTACAGATAATACATTAACATGCAATTTACCATTCGATCCTTATTCCCTATCCTTCCCTATCCCGACGTAGAACAAAGAAAAAACGCTAAACACAATATACATTAATAGCGACGTCATTCTCGAACGTTCGATACACGTGTGCACACATGCAAGTACGCCTGCCACTGTGTGCTATGGCGCGCGCGTGTTGGTTTGGCGTTGTTTTGCGCGGCATTCGGAACGATCACATGCTTCTCGTACAAGCGCTACATACTTATGTTGTTTACCCGGTTTATTATTATCGTTCATTATCTATCGAACTGTACGACTGGCATCATTTACTAGAGCCTCACAATAAACGTCAAATTTAGCAATGACTCAGCGCTAAATGCTCCAATAGATTACGTAAATTAGTCACCCTTTTGAGATAGATCGCGTTGGATCGGTATCAAAATTGATGCAAATCCGTCGCCACGAGCCCGGTGGTAGTAGTGGTGTTGGCGGTCGCGGCGGGGGCGACGGCTGTGGCGACGACAGCATACGTCGATTACGTAAGCCACGCGATGATATATCGATGGGGGTTTCAGCTCGAACGCGCACGAGCCGCCAACTAGTCTCCTATCGCTAAATAATGTAATCGCCTTGATAACTCACCCTCCTCACAAAAGCTCGCTCTATCCTTATGACTTCCTCGCCACCAAAATGCCACCGTCGTTTATCCTTAGTCCGCTGCTCTTCTCCCTACGTGGAACAAAGCGGGCCCATGCGGTAGTTACCTCTTCCTTGCGAAAACGTAGCAGCTCGCCTCCTCGATACCTCCGAATCTCCACGAATCTCCACGAATCTCCACGAACCAAAGTCCTCCTCCACGAGTCCTCCGACACGACGCACAAAACTGGCCGATACGACCTCGGTACTTGGGCACACACGCGCACCCACACCACTCACACGTAAACTGAAAGCCAACTCTCGAGAAGAGTTCCCTACGGCCTGCGTCCAAGCGTCCAATATCCCCGGCCCCGTCAACGACAACAATAACAATCTCTCGCGATCTTTCCCGACTCACTAATCAACTGTCTTACTTGCTGCTGCTTATGGCGCAGGAGCTTGAAATTTGCGAACGACGATTGGCAGATTAACTCGCCAACGCAATCGTGCAAAGTCCCGCCGTTTCTCTTTCTAATCGTCGGACGCGACTGCGCGGAGCTACCAAATGCCTTTGAAACGGCAACCAATCGGTGCAGCTCCGACTCGTCGTATCGAAGGCGCAAGGCACAAACGCTCGGTCGGACTCACGCGCATGACGGCATCGACTCGTCTCTACCCCCCCCCCCCCCCCCCCCCGCCTCTCTCTCACTCTCTCTCTCTCTCCCACCAATATACAGGGGCTCACCCCCACCCAACTTCCCAACCGACCTACCGACACAGCACCCTACTCCTCGTCGATCTGGTAGTCGTCGTGGTCCTCTACGTCGTTTACGTCGTCGCGCCAAGTTTCTTTTGTACGCCGATGGGCGCTCTGTGCCCAAAGTCTCCGCTCAGCGACTTACACGTGCCGAATATTCGGCTCTTCCTCGTTCCGCGACCCCTCCTAGGTCACCCTACCAGCAGCTCCCGATCATCTACTTATAATAAAAGAAACGTGCATTAGTGGACGTGCTATTATGGACGTATTTAAAAGGCTTACTGGCTTGGTAATACACACTGGCCCTCCGATTTATAGAAATGTAAATGGAGGGAAGGTGAGATTTCAAAATTGAAGGGTTCAGAGCGAAGGGTGGAAGGGTCGCTAGATTGGCCGCGGGATGCTTGATTCGCGGCGCATATCATCCGGGAGACGACGAATCTCGTCGATCTAGCCCGTCATTTGGCCAAGCACGTGTAATTTTCGATTCGCGGCTGCCAAAGTATTTTAAGCCCGAAGATTGGTTCAAGATTTAGAGAACATGTCACTTTGTATTATTTCTGGTTTGTTTGGTCGATGAGTCGCACACGCGCACGCACACGCACTCGCAAGCGTCCGATGCGCAAATTGTCGATAGATTATTTGATAACTTACAAGCAAGCCGAGTATATGCTAATTGTAATTGTAATGTTAACGCGAATTTCAATGTTTATCGCGGTAGATCTATGATTAGAACACGACGTTAATGTTCTTTTTGCTCTTTTGTTTATGTTTTGTCTTTGTTTTTGTTTTGATTTTTTTTTTCTGCTCTGCATCTATATCTTGTTGGCGCTAGGTAGCGCTCCTACTAAAATTACGTCCTTTGGTACAATCTCATTGGTACGTTTAAATAAACAAATATTTATATTCAGTAGACCGAATTCCTGAATTAATTATAATTAACCAAGCTATTTCTAATTTTTTTAAGAATACGTCACTGTTTCTTTATTATTGATGGTAGCAATTACTACTTAAGCAGCCATAGAGTAATCCATAGAATGTATAGAGAAAATTAATGGAAAAGTAAAGCAAAAAGTGAAGAAAAAAAACGCGTGCTCACAAATTATATCAACATTATTTTTGAGGCGTCTCGATAATCAAATATAATAATTATATTTTGCAATTTTTTATCTTATCGTGTATAGTGTGCGTGATAAGGCCCGATATTCCGAAATAAGTATGGAAAATAAATTAGTCGTCTAATTTTTTTATAGACTACGATGTCGGAAGCATTAGCATTTGAACATTTGAACATTATTTAGCAATTCTAGCAAGTACAAATAAAACCTAATGCCTTCATAATGTCTGTGCATTAATTTATCTACATATATAATTTGGATATCAATGTATAAAGTAAAATATACTTGTATTAATATGGTATTGAGGTGATTCAAAATTCTCAAGAATTAAATATCAATTACTAAAATTAAAACTTTATGTCTCATAGATACACGTTCAATTTCACATAAAAAACACACACGCACGCACGCACACACACACACACACACACACATATATATATATATTTTTTTTTTTTTTATATGTAAAATAAAGATAAAAGATATAAAAGTCGATTTATGAGAATTGGTCTAGCAAGCTTCAATATTGTTATTCATAAATATTTATCTAATGCTTTATTAAGCACATTTACTGCGCTTTTGTTTTTGGCACTCTGCATCAATAAATCGTGAATATATCGGAAATCAAAAACATTAATTACATAATAACGAAATTATTAAAGAGTTTTATATAATTATTTCAGATTTATGTTCTATTTGAAATGTGAATTACATAAAATTAAAATATATATAGAATAAGCGCGCGTTCCTTTCAGCACGAAAAATCACGTTTAAAATCATCATTAAATGTAGTTAGAAATGAAAATTTATCTTTCAAGTTTTAATTACTCGTGCACTTTATAGCAAATGTTAAATAAATTTCTGCTTTTATTAAATTAAACATTACAATTGTCGATTGCAATATGCAATCGCAATCTTACCAATTGTATCAACGAAATTGAATTTTAATGACGAATCCGAGCATTGTTGAGTAACAGATAAGAATTTGAAAAAGTACTTTCAAATGACAAATAATTAAATGTTGACAAAAAAAAAAGAAAAAAATTATTAATGAAAATATAAAGTAAATGAGCATTGTTCGTTATAAATATTCTTTGAAAATAATTTTAAAAAATATATTGATACTTCCCTTGGTATTAATTAAGAAACAAAAATTTACCCAATAAAATTCGTGCACATATAAAAGTTTAAAAATTTATATTTCATTAATAGATTGTTTATATCGGTAAAATACCTAACGTAATTATAAAATATTTCATTTAGCAATATTAACATTTCCATTTTAATTTTAAAATATTAATAATTTATTATCCGTAAAAAGAGATAAAACTAGATGTAAAAAATACATAGACATATTTTTTTTTTTTTTTTTTTTTTTATTTTTTATTTTTATTAAAAACAATTCGTCGAAGCATTTTTACAGTGTCAATAGTAAACCAGCTCTTCGTTTAAAAAACAATACCTATCGATGAAAATACTTTGAGCCTTCTATATTCCTATTGACTATGAAATGTTTTTTGCATGCTTATAATGTTAGTCGTCGGTTATAATAGTAATTTTTTCAAACAGTATACTTCCACGTTTCTGTCGATGTGTAGTGTAAATTATTGTACAAAATAGTTACATATTTATAATAACAAAATATACCTATGGAGAATAAAAATCGTTTAAATCTAAATTAATTTTAATAATATAATAATTACAATCAGTACACGCTTATCATTCCAATCGCATCTTCATCAAGAATAATCAAACTGCAAAAACAATTTTATATAAAAATTTAAATAATAATATGTAGAGCCTACAATGCATTTTAAGAATTATTTAATATCTTGGAAATACATACATAATATAGTTGTTGATGGATGTTCGATAAAACGAATAAACGAACAAAAGCATTCCCATAAGAATTGAAACATCAGGCATAACAAACAATTGCGTATTACATGTAATAAGGATCACTTAGTCAACTCCTCAAATTAAATACAAAATGAAAGTACACAAATATACTTTTAAACATGCAGGTAGGTCTAGTACACAACTCATTCGTCTTCTGTCATACAAGCAAATTCAGTCGCACTTAATACATAATAAGTAATAATCGTTTCTTATATTAATAATAAATCAGCATCCATTTGGAGTATTATTTTGTTCGAAACGTACGAAGTGCGAGGAAAATGCATCAGAGCGGCGATCATCGGCTAATCATGAATGGTAATTAAACGGGAATTACTCCCCGCTACTACTGTTCTTATTCTTTTCTCCCTTTTTTGTTTTGTTTTTTTTTGTTTTTTAATGCAATTGTTAAAATTGATCGCGGCTCCAGTGCTATTTTACTCAAGCGGTTCGTCGCGCTTTCTTCCCTAAAATAAAATATGTTTCCTTAACTCCTTAAATCTTTTGTTCTTTCGTGTTACACGTTCAGATTAAAAAGTGCGATAAATACATAATCGTATATTGTGATTCTTTTTTGTTTTTTTTTGTTCTTTTTTTTTTTTTTGTTTTGTTTTGTTTTGTTTATGTTAACAAAGAAACGAATCGATCGGTTCGCCGACGTCGGACATACACAGAGACATTCGTTGAGCTCGGCGTATTTATGGAGATTCGTCACTTTCGACTCGAGATTTTGGCCACTTTTCCCGAAAGTCACTGACCTTCGCTATCGCTGTCGCTCTTATCTATAAAGTCACCACAATTTAACACAATTAACTTTTACATTGTCCAGTCATGAACTTGCACTGATTATATAGTAATATGCATATATATATGTGTGTGTGTGTGTGTGTGTGTGTGTGCGTGCGTGTTTGTTTGTTTGTTTGTTCGTTTGTTTGTGTATGTGTGTTTGCTTGTGTATAAACTTACATGCTAATTCATAGGCAGAGAAATAAATAGTTTGTGTGCGTGTGAGTGCGCGCTTTTGTTACGCTTTTGATTGTGCGTGGGTGCACGAGTGCACTTGCATGCGTAAGTTTAATGGTAAAGGTAAATATATATATATATATATATATATTTTATTATTTATTTTTTTTTTTTTTTGCCTGTGTATGCACGTGTATTGTACGACTGTGCGTGTTTTCTGTGCATGCATTGCAAGCATATATTATTTATTTATAATATTTATAATATTTATAATATTTATATGTGAAAAGTACATATAATATTCGTAGTATGATGTGATTTTGAAAATAGTGCTATGTTTGCAGTGTTTTTGTTTTTACGAACCTTTCTTTCCGGGATACGCGTGGCGTTTCAGTCTGTCGTAAAGATCATCTTTCGTACCGTAAATGCTCGCGTTCGATCGTGCGAGGCTATTCATTTTCCCGCCATTGTGTAAACTCTCTGCGTGCAACGTGAACAAAGAAAAGTTTTTTTTTCAAGATTTACATTACATTTTTTGTTTGCATGCGATTGTTCTTATTATAATTCTTTAATCAATAGCACACATAATATATTGCAGTTTCATGCGACTTGTGCGACTCATGGTCACTTTATAATGCTATAATAATTTTTTTTTTTTTTTTTTTTTTTTTTTGTGTGCGTGGCAATTCATATAATGATAGAGTGCTCAAAATATAATGGCGTCTGATCGCTCAGATTCGCTCTTACCTTTCATATAAGTTTCATTATAAAAGTTGGGCATTTCCCAACCGTCTTCCTCGTCGTCGTAATAGTGCGCATACGTGCTGTGATGCGACGGTGCGATTGATTCTGCGTAAGGTGTTGGCGCACCATAGTAGAAATTAACTTGTGAACCATTCTGATCGGTCGCTGGTGATAGCATCTTCTTTGGCTCCTTCTTTCTCGACGCCCTGCAGAGAATCGTTAGTTCAAAATTCAATCGCAATTAGGGTGTTTGATGTAGTTGAACCTCTTAAAAACAACCTGGCGCAAATCATCCAGACGAGCAGCACGACGATGATGATGAGAACAACGCCACTCGCTATGCCACCGGTGATGTAGAAGAAGGCGGACTTTTCCGTGCAATGCTTGCCGGTGAAGCTGCCGCTACATCGACACGAGGGTTGACCTCTCGAGTCCTTCAGGCAGACGCCTTCGTTGTCGCAGAAACCTAGGCACACGTCGACGCACTCGTGACCCGTGCCGTTGTAACCAGGCTTGCACTCGCATTTGAAGTCGCTAGTCTCGGGTATGAGTAGACAGTAAGCGTTTGCATCGCAGTGCATTTCCTCGCCATTCACCTCGCACGGGTTTGTGCATTCGGCCTTGCTCGTCTGTCGAATGAATGAGTTGATTAGAGGTATCGAGTCAGCCGTATGTTGCCTCGTTGATTGTTAGGCATTTGTTAGTGATGTACAAAATAAAAATTAAATTTTACATAATTTCTTTTCATTATTCCATACAGGATATAGAAGTTTCGCCATTTGGTAACAATTTTGGTAAGGCTAATCGGTTTAAACGTCCTTTTCTTTCCTTTTTTGTAATTTCTGGTATCTTTAATGTTGAAATTGTGGGACGGAAATTTGAAAAATTAGGCTTCGTACTAATTCATATGTATCGCGTAACTTTTTTTTTTAGTTTCTTGATAGCAGCGTCGGTTTGGTAGCGAAAAGCGAAATAGCGAAGGGTAAGACCGCGTTGAAGATAATTGTTTTTATTATTTTTTTTTTTCTTCCATTTGTTATATTATAGCGAAAATCTACAAGACATATTCGAATCAATTCCCTTACATGGAAGACATTAAAATGTCTAATACTATAAAATATCGTTTAAATATTATCTTAGTTGGTAAAGAAATACTTTCTAAAAGTTCCAATATTTAAGTATTTTCTACAATCAATATATACAATGTCAATATTTGAGTAGTGTAGCCAACTAATTGTATCAACATGTTTCCTTTAGTCATATCTAGGTTGCTTCATTAAACACTTTGCTCCGCTTCTATCTATATCTAATGTAAATAGGACGCTTTGTTAAAGCAGCAAAATAAATATAGACAAATCAGACATAAGCTATAAAAATTTTTGTCATTGCGTTCGATTCGATAAATGAATATGGAAAGAATGTCATTTGTTATTTATATAAAGGCAATTTGACTTTGATTAAAAACATAATGAATCATAATGTCAATTATTTATTTGAAGAATGTATTTGAAACTTAAAAAACTGATGCGTATATACAGTTTCCCACAAATGATAAGCAACAATACTAATTACAGATTATAAATATATGTACTATCAATGTCATTATATATAAATATTTAAATCGGTTAAAAGTGCCAAAAAATATTTCATTGACTGATCGATTTGAATACGGTCTTATAAATCGTAGAAACAACTACTACAAACATGATATCTTTTAGAAAATTTTCTTAAAAGTCCTTTAAAATAATACGCGGGCACGCGCGCACAGACAGGGAGAGTGCGAGAGAGAGAGAGAGAGAGAGAGAGAGAGAGAGAGAGAGAGACATGCACGTACGCATACACTAATATATATGACACACACACGCGCGCGCGCACGCACGCACGCACGCATATTTATATCGTGTTTATGTAAGAGTGTATACAATGAATGAATAATTCAAGAAAATCTTGAATGCATTAAACGAACTGATAAGTTATAAATAAATGCAAAAATTTAGTAAAATATTAATTGAAAAGGTCATCTCTGATGTTTTCTATACACCAAGAGTAGAATAGTAGAATAGAAGAATTTATTGATCCTTGCCTCATTGGTATCATTATCGTATAAAAATATTACAACTACGTCACCCACCTACCCACTCTCTCTCTCTCTCTCTCTCTCTCTCTCTCTCTCCCCCCCTCTCTCTCTCTCTCTCTCTCGGTGGGTATGCTGCATGGATGTGCGAGATGTGCGGGCTGCTGGGGATCAAACACTTACGGCTGAGGCTCCTTTGGTGCTGGTGTTGGGCGGACAGGGTATGCAGGACGTTTGCTGGGCCTCGGGCTGATAGGTGCCCTTTTTGCACTCGATGCACTCGTTGAGAGTGCCGTTGAGGTGGGAGCCTGGCTCGCAAACCGGCAGGGAGCACTCCTCGATGGCCGCGGAGCCGAGGTTCGGCGTCGTCCTACCGAGGGGGCAGGCCTGGCAGGCCGCCTGGACGCCCTGAGTCCTGTAGGTGCCTCGAGGGCAGGGCTCGCACTTGCCCTCTACAGCCAGCTGCTGCCCGGAGCCACACTCGTCCCGGCACTCCTCCCGCGAGACGGCCTCGGCCGTGCGGGTCGTCTTCCCGAGGCCGCAGAGCTGGCAGGAGAAGCTTCCTTCCTCCGGCTGGTAGAAGCCGTGTCCACAACTGCGGCAGAGTCCCGCGACATCGTCGTAGTACTTGCCAGCGGGGCAGCGCTCCTTACAGTCGGCGGCGCTACGGGCACCCGGGCCGATGGTCACCGAGGTGCGGCCCGCTATCACGGGGCAGGGGCTGCACTTGAGCTGTCCGGACTCGCTCTGATAGCTGCCCACGGGGCAGGACTCGCACCTCTTCGACGTCGTCTCGTAGAAACTGCCGACGGCGCAGGGCACTGAAATCGAGGTTCCATCGAGCCTTTATTCCTGCCGGGAGATTTTTGGTGGCGGCGTGGGCGGGATCGATGCGTGTCTGAGTTTCAGGATGGGCGGGAGGGTGAGGGAACTTATGAATCTTACCGCAATCGGGAGCCATTACGACTTGACCAACCGGGCAAGCGTAATCCGATTCCAATATTAGGGAGGCTGGGTCTGGTACGGTGTTTGGTAAGATGTCGTGGACATCGAATTGGTCTTCCTCGAGGATCAATCTCTCCAGCAACGTCTGAACGGTCGCTCTTTCGTTCGAATTGGGATTCAAGATTGGATCACTAAACATGCAAAAAATTTGTTAATAAAGCTATTAGCTTTAAGGACTAATAAGGCTAGTACATCTCACATACTCATAAGTCATACGCACATACGCACATACGCACACGCACGCACGCACGCACGCACGTACGCACGCACGCACACACTTATATGCGGGAGTTTATGTACAGCCGCGATGATTGTCTGTGTTAATGATTAAACGATATATAAATTACATAATTAGTAAATCGTTATGTGACATTATATACTGTTGTTTTAAGTGTAGCACCATTGTAGTCCTTCAGTTTAACCTGTTTGTAAAGAAAATCTTAAGGCGTAATAATTCGTATTTGTTATGTAAATTGTAATATAAACAACTACGTTCCAACGAAGCTTAAAAATCTAATTAGGCACTAAAGTATCTAAACTAATATTTTAATAAGTTAAGTGTGTGTCTTATCATGTATGTATGTAAAGCGCATGCATCATTCCAGTTCCGAGACTATGATTAAAATATTACATCGTCAACAATGTCCTTATAATTATAATTTGTTTGTTATATTGTTCAATTTGTTATATTTAGGTATATTTGTTATATTGGTAATTATTATTCAGTTTTGCACGACTGTTCGTTCCCAATTCGGGAGATAATCTAATTCCCCATTAGTGACGGTTAAATATCTGCAAATTACAAACAAAAAAAAAAACCACAATAGTTTCTTAACGCGCGAAAACTATTTCTTACTTTATGGCTGGAAAGGATATTTCCACTTCGTAGGTATCACTGCCTTGGCGCGCTTGTCTCATTCTATGGTGCAAGAAATTTTTCAATTTTATACAGCTGTTGTATTATGTATGGTTTTCTTTATTCTTTTTTCTTTCTCTTTTTTTCTTTTAATATATATTTATGTATTTATGTATGTATGTATGTATTTATGTATGTATGTATGTATTTATGTATGTATGTATGTATTTATGTATGTATGTATGTATTTATGTATGTATGTATGTATTTATGTATGTATGTATGTATTTATGTATGTATGTATGTATTTATGTATGTATGTATGTATTTATGTATGTATGTATGTATTTATGTATGTATGTATGTATTTATGTATGTATGTATGTATTTATGTATGTATGTATGTATTTATGTATGTATGTATGTATTTATGTATGTATGTATGTATTTATGTATGTATGTATGTATTTATGTATGTATGTATGTATTTATGTATGTATGTATGTATTTATGTATGTATGTATGTATTTATGTATGTATGTATGTATTTATGTATGTATGTATGTATTTATGTATGTATGTATGTATTTATGTATGTATGTATGTATTTATGTATGTATGTATGTATTTATGTATGTATGTATGTATTTATGTATGTATGTATGTATTTATGTATGTATGTATGTATTTATGTATGTATGTATGTATTTATGTATGTATGTATGTATTTATGTATGTATGTATGTATTTATGTATGTATGTATGTATTTATGTATGTATGTATGTATTTATGTATGTATGTATGTATTTATGTATGTATGTATGTATTTATGTATGTATGTATGTATTTATGTATGTATGTATGTATTTATGTATGTATGTATGTATTTATGTATGTATGTATGTATTTATGTATGTATGTATGTATTTATGTATGTATGTATGTATTTATGTATGTATGTATGTATTTATGTATGTATGTATGTATTTATGTATGTATGTATGTATTTATGTATGTATGTATGTAT
>NW_011948424.1:7109683-7161717 GCF_000503995.2 Ceratosolen solmsi marchali | reverse complement strand
AAAAAAAAAAAAAAAAAAAAAAAAAAAAAAAATTATATATAAATAAAAATAAATAATATTAATAATAAAAAGAAACAGAGAAAAAACGTTGTAGTCTTATTGCGAATATTATCAAATTATTCGAGTTTATATAGGGCTATATGATTGGTTGATTAGGCACGTTATTTATTGTACGTAGCACTCACATTTTCGACAGTCGTCACCGGTCAGATTGAATGGACATTGACAGAAGAATTTTCCAGTTAAATCGATACAAGTTGCTGAAGGTGGGCAGGAATTTTCCTTGCAGTCGATAATATCCTCCTCGCACGTTTTACCTTATTTAACACATGTAAATACGTTTATTGGCACTTTATCGTACATAAACGAGGGATAATTGCCGAGCAATGTTGTAAATATTACCTGTGTATCCGTGTGGACAGATGCAGGTGAATCCCGCGCCATTGTCGATGCAAGTGGCTCCATTTTTGCAAGCACCGGCTTGACAGGCGTCGTATTCGTATTGGCAACCAATTCCCGTATAATCGTCGGAACACGTGCAATTAAGACCCGAGCCAAAATCTTGACAATAGCCATTATGCATGCAAGGGTCGCCGATACATCGCTGTGGTGCTGTCTCGCATCGTTTACCGTCGGTTCCAGACGGACATCTGTAAGAGGGCAAACGACTTTTTCAACTCCGGGTGTTCTCCACGTATCGTCAACTGACGTTTTTACTTACGAAATCGCTCGGCACACTACCGAGCCACGCAAACGAAATAAATTGACAAACTTCCATTACGTTAGACATGTATTGACGATGGAAATTGCAAATGCACAATGATAATTGTCGCGCCACTTGCTAAGAACGCCGAGTGTGCAAAAATCTTACTTACACGCAGAAGAAATCTTGAAACAAATCGACGCAAGCAGCATCGTTCTGGCAAGGCTTATTCTGACAGGTGCCCACGTCGATCTCGCATCGATTTCCAGTCCATCCATCTCGACACATACACTTAAAGCCACCAATCTCATCTCTGCAAGTCGCTCCATTGAGACAAGGCTCGGTCAAGCAGTCGTCGATATTCGTTTCGCAGGTTGATCCGGTAAAGCCCTCTCTACAGTGGCATATGAATTGATTATCCAGATCGACGCAACGCTCGGTTCCCACGGGGCTGCAAGGATCGCTGAGACATTCGTCGATTTCCGCTTCGCATTGCAAGCCCACGAAGCCTGGCCGGCACTTGCACGTGAAACCTTCGAGCTGATCTACGCAAGTGCCGCCATTGACGCAAGGATTGGCTGCGCAATCGTCGATCGTGTGCTGACATTGTTTGCCAGTATAACCGGACTCGCACGTGCAAGAATAACCATTAATTTGGTCGGTGCATTGGCCATTGTTGCGACAGGGTTTGCTCGAGCATTCGTTGATGTTGATCTCGCAAGCTGCGCCAGTCCAACCGGGATGGCAAATGCATTCGTGGCTGAATAGCTTATCCACGCAAATACCTAAATCAAGGCCAACACGTAAACAGCAATTAACAGCATTAACAATAGCAATTAATAAACTAATACCATTGGCTTATTCGTATTCGTATTTTACGACGTTATTACAAACATTTGCTTTGTATTTATAAACGTTGAAAAATTATGATAGGATTGTAATGGTCAATGATGACGAGATGAAAGTGACTTTTCATATGATAATCGAGCTCTCGTTAAATTGCAATATTTCTCTTGTTCTCAGCATGCGTGCGTTAACTCGAAGAAATTCTGCTTCTCAAACTCTATTTCACTCGAGCATCATCGTGCACATGCATACATTGCAGTTTCATCTCTACGTTTTGTATAGATAATTCAAGATTGTTATTGCCGAAGCTATCGTTTCCTTACCGTTTAAACAAGGATTGCCGGAGCAGAGGTCGATCTTCTCGTGACATCTTTTGCCAGTGAAGCCGGGAGGGCAATCGCAGGTAAAATCATCGATTAAATCAGTGCAGTTGGCGCCTAGAAGACACGGCCGCTCGGCGCAATCGTTGGTGTTAATCTCGCAGCTCTGTCCTTCCCAACCCGGTAGACATTCGCATTTATAGCGACCCTGTTGTAGAGCCACGCAAGTCGCTCCATTGTTGCACGGATTACCACTCGTTGTACAAGGATTAATCTAAAAATTAATTTCAACCTTCTTCGATAAAATTCTTCGACTTTCGCCTATCGCACGTGGATAAATACGTGGAGGGAGCGAAGAGGTGGGATGGGCGATGGGGGATGGGGCGGGGAGTTGAGCAGGAGAAGAGAAACTAATAAAATCATTACTGTAATGTCACAATCGACTCCGGTATAGCCGGATCTGCACAGGCAGGTGTAATTATTGAATCCTGGCTCGTCTTTGCACATGGCTCGCTCGGGACACGTGTCGTTCCGGCAATCTGATTTCTCCTCTTGGCAATTGATTCCGGAATATCCGTTGGCGCATTGACATCGATAGCCTTGCGGCAGATCGATGCAGGTGGCACCGTTGTAGCACGGTTGCGAAGCGCACTCGTCAATGTCGATCTCGCAACGTCTGCCGGAGAATCCAGCAGGACAGAAGCACTGAATCCCGTGGCCCAAGGGCACGCACAATCCGCCATGTTGGCAGACGTTGTCCGTGCATTGCACGGGCTTACACTCTTCACGGCCAACCGCCCCGGACTTATCCGTGTACATGTTCGCGGGACACTCGTTGCACGTGGTGGCGCCGTGTTGGGGCTGAAAGAAGTCTTTGGGGCATTGGGCGCAGGGCGCCAAACCCGTATCGGAATACATTCCGGGGGAGCATTTAGCTTGGCATCTCGATTTGCCGGGAGCTGCCGGCTGATAGGTGAACGTGCCGGCCGGACAGGTTTGACAATCCTTGAAGCCGCCGATCGGTGGCTCGCCGCTGTAGCTGTTTCTTGGGCACTCGAGACAAGGCACTAAGCCGGTAGGCGAGTAGGTCCCGTAACCGCAAACAGGTATGCAGTCGTCGATGCTCTTCGAGCCCTCTTCCTTCGTGTAAGTGCCAAATGGACAGCGCAAACAGGAGCCTTGCCGATCGCTGTTTTGATAATAGCCCTTAGGACAGGAGGTGCAGAGCTTCTGCTTCTCCCCGGCGTACGTTCCCGCCGGGCAGTGCACTGAAAGCGCAATGTGCACAAATTGCAGAATGTCTCATTTGCTCGACGTTTCGATTAATGAATAAGCTCGATTAATGGCGCTTGTAATGGATGATGGAAAAGCGTGAACGTTTGTTTGTTTGTAAAGGAACGTAAACTTACAGCATCGAGGTACGTCGTTGGTGTCCATATTCAAGACCTCGCCGATACTGCAGGTGAAACCACGAGAGATGGACGACTTAAGAGCTCTCAAGGGCGGGCACTGATTACCAATGGCCGAGACGTTCAACAGTGGCTCGATCACTGCGCTGGCGTGCGGTACCGAGAGATCGAAGATCAAATTTAACGTCGAGCCGCAGAGATCGTAGAGTTGGGGCTGCCGAATCGCAGGCACAATCGACAGAACAAAGTCAATCTGCAATAAAAGCAATGGGCCACCATTTCTATAGTTGAACTTATCAATGCTTAGCGACGATCGCCTTAATAATTACATAAAAATGCATAAAGATTAGGATAAAGTGAGGAGGCACTGACCTTCAGGACATTCTCCTCGAGGAGGGTGGGTAAGGAACGTACGAACGAAACGTTCATGTTCACGTTAACAGCCGAGCAGCGCTGTGTTAAAATATTATTGAGATTCAAATAATATTGGGACAATAAATCCTGATACTGAGGTAAACATGATCGAGAGACGGCACCATTGGCGCGATACGTGACCGACGCGATCACGTGATAGTCCGCCTGTTGAGTATCTATTGTAATGGAAGAAGAAAAGAGAAAAGAAACAGCATTAGAGTGTCGTCGCGTATTGATAAGCACAGGGGACGAATGAATAACCTTGGATTAAAATACATACTCTCGGAGACGCAATCGGGTACAACGGAAGTTGGCGCCCAGTGTCTCTGCACGTCACAGGAGAAGGTCTTTACCGGAGCTCCGTCGGTAAATCGGTAACCGGATTTGCAAGTGGCGATGCACTGGAGTCCTTTATCGTTGGGAAGGCACTTTAGTCCACCATTAGTCGGTGGTTTTAGCTCCCAATCGACGCAAGGCGTGGCTTGAACAGAGACTTGAAAGTGGCAGAAGGCCCTATTGCCACTCGTGTCGGTCGCGAGGACAGTGACGTTTTCGAAGCCGCCGATCGGAATGATCGCGTGATCTGGAATGAAGGTTAGTTTGACGGGTCCGAAGGCGTCCGTAGTGTTAATTCTGCGACGAGTTTCGTTGAAGTTTACGGGGTAGCTGTCCTGCTTGTCCACGAGCTCTATCACGTAACTTTGAGGGCAGCTTAATCTCGGCGGAGTCACATCTGTAAGTAATGGAAAGGGGGAGGGGGGTGGGGGGGTGGGGGTTAAGTTTGTTTTTTGCTATTTGTCGTGTTTATGGGTTCGTTGAACGTAGTAAATTGTAAATGGAAATAATTGCGGGGGAAAATGGGACTTTACCTGGTACGGTAATGTTAATTTCGCATATGGCGACATTTCCATCGTAATCGTAGGCAATGTATTTGACAACCGTATCGTCAAATACGCGAATCGGCGTCTTGAAACTTTGGGGCTTGACCTCGAGCCTGGCGATACTGCCACTGTTATCGACGGCCGTTGGCTCGGTAAAGTTTACCGGAAGTAAGCCACCATCGGGACCTTTCTGCACGACGATGGGCTGTTGGGGACAATTTTGGAAAACCGGCGGTTCGTTGTCGACACAAGGCGAGAAGCCATAATCGTATCCCAAAAGTGGATCGATAATTGGCTCTTCGCATCCCATCAATTCGAATTTGAGACAAGCATTGTCCATGTAACTGACAATGCCGAGAATTACGAATCTGGCTTGAACGTATTTGGGTAGAGTGATCATTGCTAGCTCTCCGTAATTGCCAGGATCGCGCATTGTGAGATTGAAGTTGGGAAAGTATACGACGTAATTCTCACTTTCGGCTTGCTTGTAAAAGAATCGAATTTCCGTTGGCCTCCCGACCACGTCATTCGTCACCACTCCCTTCACTAAAATCGCTTTGATTCTATAAACTCGGCCCATGTCGACGCTCACGTACGTGAACGCCTCTTGTTTGCCACACCAGCCTGTAACCGAGTTCAATCTCACGTTCTTTGCTTCGTAATTTGGCCTCTCCGAGGTCGCGTTTATAGCGGAATCTGGAATCCTCCCGGAGGCTAAGCCTAGCGGCTTCACCACTTTGCATTCTGGCTCGCGCAGACAGACAATTGGCCGCGGATTGATTAAGATATAGCCGGGCCTGGAACATCCGAACTGAACTTCGGATCCTTGCTCGTAGCTACGTGCAATTTGATGGCCATCCGCGGGTCTGCCCGGATCTTCGCAAACGGGCCCTTCGCAACGGAGATTGCCGAAATCCCAAACTCCGTTGGCTTGGCAGCGCACCACGTTGTCGTGCCGATTAGTTTGCCCGGCAAGCTTAAACGTATCTTGACAGCCAAAGAAGAAGGACGATTGATATTTCGTGTCCGTGTACTGGCCGTATTCGGCGCCCGGAGTCGGCAATGGCTTTCCGCAATCAGACCTCGGGCAAGCGGGTTGCGATCCAGAAAGCCAGTAATCCGGATAGCCAACTTTTGGATCGTAAACGCATTGGCGGAAGCCCGAAGTGGCGGTATTGCGAAGGGAGCGGCCATTATTCGTGCACTTGAGAGTGACATTCTGCTTGAACGGAACTAATACACTGCTTTCATCGCCCCTAATGACCGACAGTCCTTCGTTTTTATCATCAGGTAGCGATACGCACTTGGCATCTGCAAAAGAATTGTAAAATTCGTTCGTTAATCGACAGCTGTAGCCAACGACAGCCGAGCCAAAAACATTATCTCATTCGTACATTGGCATGCCGGTGTCGTGCCATTCCACACTCCGGAGGATGTGCAAAGTACAGCCGAAGAGCCGGTAAGAACATATCCAAAATCACATTGGAATTTCACGAGATCACCAAAATGATATTGTACCTGATAACACACACGAGACAATTTAGCACGATATTTTTTCATTCATAATACTATATTATTGATTATTTGCATTGATATTACATAATACTCGGCATAGGCAATTGAATAAAGAAAATACGTAAACTTTGCGACACTCACTTTTGTGGATAAGATCTTTCCATTGTCAGGGGCAGGCAAAAGTGGACACATAACGGGAACGCAGGTCTTGTTTCTTTGATAAACGTCGCCATCGCGTTGTCCCGTCTCGGATTTTTCAATGGCGAAGCCCGCTGTCCCGTTGCCCTTGTAAAGCTCGAAGCCAGTGTTGCATGAGCAGGTGAAGCCACCGGGATTATTGTTACACTTCTGATGACATCCGCCATTGTTGTTCGCACACTCGTTAATGTCCGTACACTCCAAACGAGTGCAGCCCATAATTTCCAATTTCATGCACGGCGCGCCTACGTAATCTTGGACGCGGAAGCGAAGAAATCTCGTCTCAATGGACACTGGCAGATTTAATACCGAGAGGGTCGGCTCGAGTATGCGGAATTCCACGGGTGTGCCGTCCGGATTGGTATAATCTTTGAAGATGTCCGTTAAATTATCGGTATACTGAATTCGTACAGCCGTTGTAAATGCGACGTTCCCGTCGGCTCGGGCGACCACTTGTGTTCTAAAACCTCGAATTATAGTGGGCGCCTTCATGTCTATCGTGACCCAATTTGCTCCAGGCTCGACGTTATTGCCGCACCAGCCATCGCCGTTGTTCAATCGAATACCCTGTTACAGTTATTTATGAATTATTTAAAAGTTAGTACGTGACAGAGCATTCTCGCAAGCGTGCACAAAATTTTTTCCCAACAGAAAGGCTTCAATAAAAATATCAATTTAATTTTTTAATATTTATTGAAATATTTGAGAATTTATATATATATATATATATATATATATATATATATGATTAATGATTTTATGAATTTTTAAAAATATGTGACTTGTTGCAAAGGACATCTGTATGTAAACGTAAATTTTAGCCGACATTTGCGATTATATTTGTGCAGTTTATATGTACATATATTTATATTAGGTATAATTTCTCATAAAATATAATTAAATTTTTAATTGATATTTAGCGCCTTTTATCGTTCATTCACGGCTGCTTAAAGACAAATAATTATAATCAATAATAAATCGAAATCATACCGATTTTGTGTATCCATTTTCAGAACTAGAGACAGTAATTGATTCATCGGGAATACCGCCATTAATTAGACCTAAATCTGCATTCCATCGTCGAAGAGAAACCTAATTTACATTTGCACGTGAATGCTCCTGGTGTATTGATACATTCTGTCGAGGCTAGATCACATTGACTGGAAGCACACTCGTTGATATCTATAAATATATTAGCAATGCATTTTATGATCATGATGATAATGACGACGACGGCCATGATTATTATTATTATTATCATCGTTGTTTTTATTATTATTATTTATAATTATTTATTATTATTATTATTATTTATTATTATTATTATTATTATTTATTATTATTATGAGAAAAGTGCATATTTCAAAGTGACGGAACAAGTACCTTCGCAGGTAGGTACGTTTTCAAAACGTTGCATTGTGCCGCAACTAATGATGTTCGATCCGGATAATTTATAGCCTTTGTTGCATTGAACTCGAGCATCGTCGCCAAAATAATAATCCTTCGAAGAGTCAACGACAAATCCATTTTTGATCGCTGGAAGAATCGGGCATCTTGCACCTGAAAATCCGTATATATTTATTAGTTTTGTAGTACGATATTGACTGAAATCCCATGAGAATGCGATTCACTGCCAAGTCTAAATTCTATTCGAATCTAATTAAATGTCATAAGCTTACGGGAGCAAACTGGAACCTCGTCAGACCAAGTTCCATTGCTCATACAGAGGATAACCGGATGACCACTTCTGACGTATCCTGGTTCGCATTCAAATCTCACAATAGTACCATAACTACGTCCTCCCCCGTTCAAAATCGTGAGATTAGCGTGCGGTGCTCCCGGAAGAGGAGGGCATTGAGACGCTGTAACGATAATAATTGTTTTTATTTTTATTTTAATTTTCATCATTCAATGCATAATTAATTCGACATGGGTGTGCAAATTTCATAATGATTTTTAATTTAATCTTGTCTTTTTAACAGAATATATGGTGACGATATTATTACCGAGACAAGAAGGTTTCTTTTCCCACATGCCATCTGCGAGACAGGAAATTTTCTCGGTAGGCCTTCCAGTTGGAAAAGCGAAGCCGGCATAGCATTGGTAAGTTGCGACTCCACGATAAGTGACATTAGATGATCCGATGGAGAATCCGTTGTCAATTTGTGGCACTGGACCGCAGTAAACTTCTTGACATTTTGGTATGTAAGTAATGGACCAGTTTCCGCTTGGCAAGCATTCGGTTGTAATTTTAACTTTCCCAGTTGCGAATTCCTGACCAAGTGGACACGAAAATATAACTACCGTGCCAAATGCTGTGTCGCGGTTCGACGCCATTGCTCCCTCTCCGGATTGTAATGGTGGACAATCTGAAAGAATCACGTTCGTAGCGCATTGTAATTCAGAGCTTAATATCGAGCTGCGCATCTACTATTAATTGCACGCAGAAATTTTTCAACCTCGATAATTAATATTTTTAATTTTTTAATTTATCGATAACTAGAGAGAGAGAGAGAGAGAGAGAGAGAGAGAGAGAGAGGTACAAACCAGCTGAGAAAGTAGCTTGCCATCCCGTGCTACTATGAAGTGCATCGGAAACGAATCTTATAAGCATTTCTCCACTTTCGGCGGTAAGTGTAATTTTTGGACGTGTATTCGATGTAAAACCACTACCAGAATGTAGCCTCAAGCCATCCATATTCGGCCCATCGTACACCTTAAATGAAGAAGAATTTTATAAATCATAGGCTTGTGTTAATTATCTTTATTCGTCAAAATTTCGCGAGACAAATGAAGTCTCGTACCTGTACATAATCAGTCTTATGAACATTGAAATTGACGAATTTTAATGAAAGTGGCCCTCCTTTTAAATTTTTAACTCTATACAGGCACTCCTGATTGTTTGGATAATCATTGAGTCCGTACGATGGTGATTGAACGGTTCCATTGTGAGCCACGATCGAGGCTTTGCATCCTTGGGTATAACGAATGCTGAAACCGCGCTTAGAGTCACCGAGGCTCGTTTTAAAGTAGAGATAGAGATTGCTCGTTGTTGACATTATGACTTTTGGATTGTCATCGGAATCTCCTGTTAATCTGGCAATTGGTCGACTCATTGGCGATTCGCCGTCCCTTATTAAGATATAGTCACGGTTTGCCTCCAAATCCAAGTCTTCGATCTAAGGAAAATTGCAGCGTTAATTGTCTTGGGAATTTCGTAAATATCTTTCTTTTTAACATATCACATTTCGTTAATTTACGATCTCAATGGAAATTTTTATTCATTTTTTCATTTAAACGATATTGAGAAAGAGACAGAGAGAGAGAGAGAGAGAGAGAGAGAGAATGTGTGTGTGTGTGTGTGTGTGTGTGTGTGTGTGTGCCATCATGTGCAATGCATAGACTTATCAAATAAAATAATTTAAGCAAAATTCCAAATAACAATGTTGATGGCTCGTATAGGCATTATAGGGATATATCATTCGTAATATTCTTTTGTTATTTAAGCGAGTGAAAGTTTTTATTCTACTAGCATTGTAAAACACACCTCGAGCGAAATAATTCTTCCAGGCTGAGCCTGAATTATGTATAGACATTCCAGACCGCCGGGATAATTTTGTGGATATCCTGGTGATATAAGAGTTTGACCCTGAGGTGTAGCCCTCAATATGCCGCCGCACGTCTGCGGTTCGGTTTTCCAAGAGGCACGGAATCCCTTTCGTTCCACCGAACCGTCGCTGCTAAATTTTATAATCATAAAATTCGATGCCGAGACGAAGAGCTTATTGCTCAATTCTTGTCTACCCGATAGCGTTGCTAAGTTCACTGATTTTTCCTCGGTTCTACCACCAACGAGGATCTGTACGATATCAAAGCTCTTTTCCGTTTCAAATTCTTGGAACTGTTAGGAAAAATAATAATAATAACATGAGAAATTAGTTTCGTGATTGCAATTTTTGATTATTATTTTTCATTATTATTCATAATTTTTTTCATTATTAATCAAGACATTATAATTATCCTCACAACACATAGTCGATTATACTTTCATAAATCTATCTTTCTATGATAAATTAACATTATCATATTTTCACACAACACACTTTTATATTCCATAATTTTATTACATTAATTAAATAATTAGTGCGTTCGATAATATGAATTGATTATTTCAGAAATCTATTTTGGAGAAAAAATTTCTTTATTACCTGCAAGAGGATGTTATGTCCCTGGGGGCCTTCCAAAGTCCACTTACAATTGCTCAAAGGCATGTACTTATGTGGGTAATTTGGACTCTCGACGACATCACCACTACTGGCCATATAGAACTGACAATTCGATGCACAATCGATTTCATCCGAATAATCGCCACAATCATCCTGTTTGTCGCACTTATAGGCGCTGTTGATGCATTTGCCATTAGAGCAGTGGAACGAGCCTATAAAGAAAGATCGAGTCCGTGTGGGAAAGTATATGCAATTTGACCTACACACGAATTATTTAAGAAGATAATTTACCTGCTGGACAGGCGTTGGCGCGGCACATGAACGGAAGAAGAGACTCGCATGTGGTGAGCTCCCATGATTGATGTTGATCGTCGGTAACTTTTACGTCGACACATTCGCCGGAACGAGGATTCGGCTGTCTCGGCGCCCAGAAACCTACATTTGTATTGTTAGTTTAAAAGGCACATTCTATCGCATTTCTACCGATTTCTATAAATTATCGACAATTCTCGGCAAATATTTATAAATTTATAAAGTAGTAGGTAATTTGATATAATATTGGCATACTTAATAATCTTCATCGAGTTTATTAATCCAACAAACGTACTACGCATGAATAGAAAATATATTTTATTATAATTTACAAGAGATACGGTGAAGCATGATTTTTTATTAAAATATCTTATATAGAAGATTAAAATTGCGTTAGTAGAACATAAATAAAGTAATCTTTAGACAATATATGTACGTATGCTTATATATTGCCATTGATTATAAAATATTTTCTTTAAAAATCCATCCAAACATATGTATATATAAATTTATGTTTTTATAAATTATTATTTAGTTTATTTATTAGTAATGTGTGTTTGTGTGTGTGTGTGTGTGTGTGTGTGTTTGTATGTGTGTATGTGTGTTTGTGTGTGTGTGTGTGTGTGTGTGTGTGTGTGTGTGTGTATGTATGTGTGCGCGCTCGCGTGCGAGTGTGTTGTGGAATACAAATCTTCATAATAATTAATATCTTAATAATATTTCTTATTTTTATTGTCACATTTTTTTATGAAAAGGGAGATGGATACACAAGACATATAAAATCAGCTTTGAAGTCAGCCGTTTGGTATATTATTTATTAAATGTTGCGTGCAATTTAATCAGGCAATAGTGTGTGTTACCGCCGAGTATAATAAAAGAAAGTAACGTCATTTTTCGATTGTACTATCAATTTAATTTAATTGTACTTTATTTGTAATTTAATTTAATATTAAATAAATAAATATTAAATATGTATTAAGCAATTGCAAAGTAAGGAAATGCGTGAAAAATATTGTTGCAATGTTTAACCTGAATTTTATGACACTTTTCTTTCTAAAGTTTTTCTACGAGGCGAGACTCTTTTATTGGCCACGTACAATACGAAGCGACATTATGTAAAAGTTTACTGCTTCTTAACCCCATAATAATATAATTGGCGCATAATGTTGGGAGTAACGTTTCTCGGCATTGAGATGCCCCTAATGCCAACGATAACTCTAAATTAATCTTCGGAATTAGAATCTCTAAGAAATTGCAAAACTGAATCAATCTTATTACAATGCATGCTTTTCCACGCTACTTCTTATCTTTTACAGCGCAAGCGCAATGTATGCAATTATTCCTCCCGTTCTCTGTAAAATTCCCCCTTACTTCGTACGCCTCAACTTTATAAGCACACAGCCGACGATTACGAGTTTTACGCATGCGGGGGCGCCCCATTATGCAAAATGAAAATCACCGTAGCGTGTCGGACACGTGAAGGCGAAGACGCGGTCGCGAAAAGCCGGCGCCGAGAGAATCCGCAATGGCGGGCTACGCCGATGCTACAGGAAAAGTGTGTCTTCGTGCCGAGGTGCACGCGAGTTCCGCATTTCCGCGACCTCGATGGAAGACTCGAATAATGCAAGCTAGACTGAGCTCAATTGCGTTTTTAGAAAATGCTCTTAGCTCTTTCTTCCCAGCTGGAAACTCATTCAGGACTCTTTTCAGGACGCAAAAACATCGAATAGGACATCATCCGAAATGTAGACTACGTAATATATCGATCGGTCGTTCGTTAAATCTCACTCGCCTTTCTCCATCTTACATTCCAATCGAATTCATAAGTGCTGCTCTCGCTCTTGCAAATAACGTAATTTTAGGGAACATTCTAATTTATAATTAGTAATTAGGGATCGAATTGTTAAGTGGCTCGCGAAGAATGCCTGATTTGCCGGCTTTTATATGAAAATTATTGGGCAACGTTATACGACATTCAACGCAATATACTCCATACGAGTATTCCTCGTAATAATGTTATTTTGGCTTCATTGGCCATGCGTAATAGAGTAGCGTAAGACGACATTTTACCAACGCGCGTACTCGTCATAAACTTTCTTTGATGAAAATAGCGCGCTGTATCCCTTCTCAGAAATCAGGCCCCCGAGCATATAATTCCTACAAGTACCAGTTAGACATTACTTACTAAGCCTCGACGATTTCGCTTTCGAAGTAAAATACATGCTTTTGTCGCCAGTGTCGTCGAGCGCGTGCATAGCTTTTCATTTTCGAAACTTCGGCGTGGAAAATAGTTGTGCATTCTGTCATTCTCTCCAATTATTTATCCATAAATTGCAGCATCGCAAGCAAATATTATGCGGATACATTAATTGGACCGAAATACATACACGTATCGATATGATAATAATAATAAAGGAGTTGACATTATATTCAAAAATTATAGTTCTTATTAGTTGTTAGAACCAAACAAAAAAAAAAAAAAAAAAAAAAAAAAAAAAAAAAAAAAAAAACAAAAAAAAGAGAAAATCATATAACGCATATATGATTTTAGAACAATTTGAATCAATTTTTTTTCATTATGCGTTTGCCATCACATTAAACTGATGTAGCACAACTTCATCTCTCCTAAAATACAACACGATTTCACAAAACTCACACCTTTTTATAAATGCAATTATCCAAGCATACGTTTATTAAAAATTGTATTGTCTTATGGGCAAGTTGAGCCAAAAGTTAGTACAAGTTTTGAAATTTGAAAGGGGCTCGATACACTTTCGACGATCTATGTCTGAATCGGCAAATCAAAAAAAAAAACAAAAAAAAAAACAAAAAAAAAAACAAAAAAAAAAACAAAAAAAAAAACAAAAAAAAAAACAAAAAAAAAAACAAAAAAAAAAACAAAAAAAAAAACAAAAAAAAAAAACAAAAAAAAAACAAAAAAAAAAACAAATAATAACAAGAGCATTAAAAGTACATTAGAAATAACACACTAACCAGCATATTGAGAGACAAGCATCCCAGCTGCTGACTCCAAGGTATTTGTCCGCAGATCATCCAAGGATGCTAAACCTAGCCAATAACGGTCCAGGTGACGACCGATCATACTGGCAGATACATTGTTCTCGCCATACGACTCGACCACCATCAATTCACTGCCGTATCTGCGTGGCAATTTATTTATGTGGGTATTCATGATAATGTTACTCTGTCCGACGTAGCATGGTAATCTCGCCCGAGTACGTACCTTCGACTTTATGGATTGAGATATCGTCGAGTTTTTATTATTTGAGACGGTTTTGGTATTATTAAAAGTTTAAAGCAACACGGAAATAACGATCGTGGAATTGACTTTATTTACCATTATGAACGTCGGACAGATTATTGAATTTTCAATATAGAATAAATAATATGAACAAGGCATTTTACTCGCAAGTGATATTTTATTCGTTTATTTATGCCCGTACAGCATGCAAAGCGCGCAACAATGACCAATCAATTAACGAAAAATTTACCAAATACTGAAATCCCATAGTGTATTTGTATTATTCGATTTGGATTGTTACGGAAATTAAAATCTTTATTTTATAAGAACAAGTAATATAACTAAATCTATGATAAAAACAATATCGACAATAGATCCCAAGTTTTAAGAGCCTTCAAAGTGCTCGCGTATCGTGGGAATCCAGGATGCGAATGTTACGTGCATAGACAATATAGTTTAGTTGAATAGCTTAAGGGATTACCTTCTACATAGTTCCGCTGCCTTTTCCCATGAATGCCTGATGTTGAAGAATTTGTAACAGTGGATGCCTTTCAGCTCCCATCCTATGAACATAACATATAAAAATGGATTTGAATATATTGGTTTCCTTACTGTTGATGATAATGATTTATTCAAATATTACTCATTTAGTAAGACTATTACAATTAATTAATTAATTAATTAATATGCATACCTACTGATTATAGTATTTACAATTAATAGAATTTTAAGGCATAATTACTCCATACGTTAAATTAGTAAAAAAAAAAAAAAAAAAAAAAAAAAAAAAAAAAAAAAAAAAATTACTATTAATATTTAGAATCACAAAATTAATTTTTAAAATTATATTTATCGAGGTTGTGCTTTTGTCATTATATACATTAACTAATCATTACTACAATAGATTGGTGGTCACCAATTAAAATAATTAACTCTTCCAAATTTATTCATTCATTAAAAAGAAAATTATACTATTAAAACATTAAAATATATCATGCCAAATAAATAATTTTACTTTATATTTATATAAACACGACCATCCAAATAGTGTCTATCAAATGTATTTTAAAATGAGTAATGACATTACACTTAAAATTAGAATCCTTGAGATATAGAATCAATTGATTGTCAATTTACGATTTTTCATTGAAATAACTTGATCTCAATAATCAAGATTATCTTCATCGTCATGATCATTATCATCATCATAATTTTATTTGCAATATTAATAATAATCTTAACAGTCATTACTATTTATAAAAGTGTATTTAGGCTATCGGAAAAAATCATAAAAAATACTGTACTTTAAAGGGTGTATGTATACATACAAATATCTCATGTTTCTGGCCTCAATCGTTTTCAGTGCACATTTTATCACATACACGCTTTTATGCATTACATGCATGCACGAACAAGCGGATATGAAAGACAGTGAATGAGACAAACAAACAGAGAGAGAGAGAGAGAGAGAGAGAGAGAGTATATTTATGTATGATAGCGTGGTTGGAGATCAAAAGTAGGCATAGATGTTGCAAGTAGAGCTTAGGTGCAAAGAATATGATAGACCAACTGAGATTTAACCTATAGTTTACATTATATTAACATAATATAAAAATAAAATGTATATATGATGTTTACGACATTTAAAAAACTTTTGCTTTTGATAATAATTTTAAAACTGTTATTCATGTTTATTGTATATCTACATGAAAGTGTCGATAATTTCAATATTTTGCCAAAACAATAATTTTAAATATTAAAAATGAAAAACCTTTTGCAATTATTATGTTTAAATGTTTATTATATAGAAACCAATATTATGCATTTTCAGGGTTCAAATTAGAATTATACATTACACAACTTTAGTAAAAATATATAAAATAAATGGAGTCCCTTGCACAATCTCGAGACTACTCGGGCTTTCTCATCATTCAAAAATAATAAGTCTGCTCTATATAATTATAATAATTAGCTCCGAATGAAATAATTTATGATATAACTACATTCTGTGATAAGCAACAATGTCGTAATAAAAATTATATTTTTTACCATCAATGTTTCATCGATGCTCTCTTATTAAAATATGCCCAAATTTGCCTTCGTAGAGTCATTAATTTACATTGTAAAATAATTATAGATCTGCCTAACATATCCATCTCTTTTCAAGCATTATATCGCATAAGTTTTATGGGCCTCCTATGATTGCTTGTTACGTCGGGTTTTGCTAGGAAGTAGTTACTTGATTTACGCGTGCTCTCTCTTTTCACCACCTTCGCCCGCTTCTTCTTTGGCCGACAATTTCTTTCTCCCGCGTCTCTGTATTTATTCACCATGTTTATCTTCTGAGAAATCAATCCGTGTCACCTGAATCCTTCAAAATGAGGGGCTCGCGGGAGACGAGGAGCTCTTCACAAGCGAGTCAGGCGATTAAATTCTATTGGTGTGTAGGATAATGACCTTTGGAATCTTATTACATTGCTGTAGGAGAAACTTTTATGTAATTTGAAATTTTTTTTAACGCAACATGGATAATATGCAAATGTCTTGCTTAAATTAGGAATTTCTGTAGGGAACTTGATGTTCGATTCTGTTTCCTCGTTTGACAGTACGAAATGACCTTTTTCAAAAAGGATATTTAACCTTAAATTGAAATAAAAACAGAAAAAAAAGCAAAAAAGTTTGTATTTTAGTCTAATGATTTACGCGCATAGGAAATTAATTTCCGACGCCACGTATTACAAATTTCTGTAAAAATAATTATTTTATAAAATATTCCTAAGTACGAGGCTCATTAATTCTATTAATGTCTCTTTCTTCTTTGTTTGAAAATCTGAAACGACGAAGAATAGCAACGGTATGATAAATATTTTAAACATCTATTGAAAATTGAAATAAAAATTAAAATGTACAAATATATTAATACATTCATTAATGCTCGGGAAACGAGTTGGCGTGTACGGAAATATTAAATTAGATATAACGTATAAGGATAAATTACTATACAGGATGGTTGGTTCTCCGAGCGAACGCATCTTCATAAATATGCGATGGCCGTTGTATATTGATGAAGCGCTGCTACTTTCGATAATTTCGAATGCAAAGAAAAATTAATTTTACCAAGACGTGGCTCTTTTACTAACACCTAGCGAACGTACCATACCATTAGAAATTTTATAAACGTCGATTACACTGGAAATATTATAAATATCGATTCCATTATGAACATTATAAGTATCAATAATTGATTTTTTGACGTTGTATTTGATGATAATTGGTCATTCGTCGTAACCCGTGAAATCTCATTCACTATTAGCAATGTAGTGGTAGCATTTGCAAGGATCGGGTCCTATGAACCCGATGAGAGTATACAGGATCGGCACTACGATCGTCGTACATTTCCAAAAGCTTCAAAACCCAGCCAAAGCCGGATAAATTAATCACGGCATCTCGTCTTAATGCTCCAGCGAGATTTCGCAACCAAACGAAGCTGCTGCATTGGGTGGCGGCTCAACCACATCAGCGGCCGAGTTTCGCCTGGGTGCTCGAGTAGTACCGACTGCCCGCCGGTACTTCCGCCTCTATCCTCGGGCTGCCAACTAAAAGTGCCGGGGCAGCGCCGCGAGGAAAGCGGATGAAAAATGCGTTTGCCGAGAGTGGAGCGACGACACGGAAACGCGCCCGAACAGCGCCGTGAATTCGAGCATTCGTTAGCACCGTTCCACTTTTGCGCAGACGCCGCGTGGCAATTATGTAGGTTGCCGCTTGTGAACGCAGTTGAGGATCCGCCGGTGCCGTTCACCCCGGGGCCCAAGTCACGTGCACACGACTCAGCCAGCCGTCGATTCTTCCTGCGCGGCGGCTCTTTTCGGCCTCTTGGCCACTACCGCGGGTGTCGGCCACTGAATAGGGAAACTGATGGAAGCATGGATTTGCCGTCTCGAGCAATGGATTTGCCATCACCGTTTGTAAATATTCATTGAAAAAGTCCGTTGTCTTAAGGGAGCGTTGGGGGCCTTTGGAATTATTAGATTGCGTGTGACGTTGAGTTTACGTTTTCTTTCCAAGGTCAGACCTATATTTATCGCCGTTTTAAAAATAGAGCCTCTCAATTAAAAGGAAAGTTTTTAAGGAGGATTAATGATCGTTGTTAATTAACATTTTGTTACGATATTCTGCGTACCCGTATATTATAATATACACAAATTGTTCGGTTTTTGATAGATTCTGCTGCCATATAACATTTGTGCTTCTTGTATTCTTGCGAAATTCACGAGGGTAAAGCAATGGATGGATGGTGAGATAATCATCCTTTTGACAATATAATATTGTCGCTCTGGATGCTTAAAAATGTCGTCGCTCCAATGTTCTAATGTGATTATTGAAAATTAAATATCAAATACTTGATGTTGTTAGGTCAAAATAGCAACTCAAGTGTACTTTGACATTTCTCTCTTTCTTCTCGCATTCTTATCCTCGTCTTATAAAAGCTTTATTGTTTACGGGTGTGCAGAATTATTTTTCTGCCTTAGCATAGAAAATTTGATAGGCGCTAATATATTTGTCGTTGCGTTAAACGTCATTTCAAAATTTGATCAATAGCATAAATGACAAATCGCAATGCTTATTTCGTATTGCGATATTATACTTTGAGGAATAAGCGCGTCTATCGAAGCGCAAATACCAAAACATTTTTCACGTTGAAATGTCAAGACGTGCTAATTTACTTAGCTTGACAATTAATTACTTTATAATTAGTTACACTGCAGTGCAGTGTAGATTTGAATTTCAGAAATTCAGATTCACAAGTACACAGAAATATACGTAATTTCTTAGCATCTCATATATAGGGATATATATATATATATAGGGATTTTTAAAATTTTAATGTACCCTTTCATTAAAGGAATTTTTTAATAAAATACAAAATAAAAACAGCTATCAACATGAAGAAAGATGTTAAAATTCCTCCTCCTGAGGACATTTTTCACTTTTTTTCACGCTCGGATGTCTTATAGCGGCAGAAAAATGTTCACACAGAATGTAAGGCTATAAATATAGTGGCCGAGAAAACGGGGGAAAATTTTTTTAAAAAATCACCATTCCCTTTAAAGTGAACCTTAAAATGTGACCTGCTGTCGGTTCTGACTCGACGCTCTCCCGTACTTTTCCCCAAACAAATATTTCAGATACAATCCAAAGTCTACAGGTATAACACGATCGCCGACTCACTGCCGAGCCTCTCGTTTCCAAGTATTTTTCAGTTCTTTGACTCCACTTTATCATACCAAATCTCGATTTATACTTATACAAAATGCTTGAGTCATTCGAATTGTAACTTCTGGCATTACGATTATTCTGAGGTTAAGAGAAAGAGAAAATATATAAGAATTTGTTACTCACCGTTTGGGCAGGTGAAAATGCTCGTGGCTGGAACCTGTAACACAAAATGAAATATCCTATTTGTAAATTTCTTATGCATAGTTTTATTATGATTATTATTTTATTTGTAGTTGAATTTTTTAAATATTGTTCTATAAGTTATTCGTTTTATGTTCAAATTTCATATTGTTATTTATATTTTGTACATATTGTATGATTAGGCACATCCGTATGTACGTGTGATTGGACGCGAATCTACGTGCACGTGATCGATTAAAATAATTTAAGTAAAATTTTTAATAATGTTTTCATAATAAGTTTCGTATAATAAATACTAAGTTCGAGGGTAAAAAACGAATAAGAAGATGGAAAACGTTTCTCTAATACTTATGGCGCAATAGATAAGATTAACATTTGTAAAATGTCAAATTCATTTTGTTTAAGATAAAGTTTAGTGCTGTTTTATTACAAAACAATTAAGTTAGTTAGTTTCAATAGAAAACATTTTTACGATTATAATTTATCGAAGAGAGTGGTTATTTATGAATTTTATGATTCATAAAAATTATTTTTTTTATTAACCACCTATTCAAATTTATCTATACTAGATCAATAAATTTTACAAAGTCATTTTATGAAGTTTCATTGATTTCACATTATTATTGATGTACGACCGAATTCATTGCTGTAACACCTAAACATTATATATATTATATTTTGTAATTATTGAAAAATTATTATTTAAATTTATAAATTTTGTTATAATAGAAACAAGAAACAAGAAAGCTAAAAAAAAAGCATTTATAAAATAGAAATTTATAAGAACTTTCAGAAATTCAGAAGTTTCATTAGCCACGATAAAATTAGTAATTTCTTAAATTCATAAATATACGCATATGTTAGGCAACTGTCATTGTTTAAACTTTAAAAACGTAATGATGAAATGAAAATACATCTACTTAATAAGCTTAAAATAATTCTTTTATCTTTATATTACGATAGAACTTTTCTCATTACAGCTGATTTCAGATACATTTTTTCATTTTATACAATGAAAAAATTGTAAAAGCAATAAAAATATCTCCAAAGAAATTCTCATTAATGCACTCTTCATAAAAAAAATCTTATACAATTTCTTTCAATTAATTGAAACTTAATTAATTAATTAAACTTAATTAATATTCAGTAAAGGATATTATTATATAATTTATTTTCCATACAATAAGTTAAGTTTTCTGGAAAACTATAAAATTAGCAAATGCAATAACAGTGTAGAACATATGTTTTCTTTATACCCTTATAATAACCGCAATGATTTTTCTTATTTTTATAAATCTACGGAAATTTTTGTTCATATTTAAATATTTTATAAAAGCTGCAGTAAATATACTCTCAACCTCGTCGTCATTTTCATTCTAGTAATTCTTACACACAGTAGTGCTTCTATTGTCTATGTATATTACATTCCGAATCACATAATTCCACCGATGTTAAACTATAGTGCTTTTACTTTCAATAATACAATTTCGATGTATTCCATATAAGAACGATGTTTTCCAAATTTCCCGTCGCAGCTCAGGTCTATGCACTTATAAAATTGTTTATGAAGTTGCATGACTCGTATACACACGAGTGTCGCAGAATTGGTAATTGTTAGCTTTCTCTTACACTTCTCCTCTATGAAAATCTCATGTATATAACATTTCACCAGAGATACAGAGATTTTTTTTACTTTAAATAATATAATTATTAATTATGTTAGAATTTTTACAATGACATGTTAATAAAAGAGATAGGCGAGCATCAAAGTCGTGTATCAATTACAAATTATTCTGTATCATAAATATGCATTATTTAGTATTAAACTTATGGCTTTAAATTATTAAGAAAATCTTCTTAACTAATATAGAATAACTTTTTCCTCATATATTCATTTTTTTTTTAAAGAATTTAAAGAAAATTTTTTTTAAATCAATGAAACTAAATATTAAAAATTATAACATTCTGATATATCAATGAATTTCTTTTCATAAAAATATAAAATATTATATTATAAGTAAATATGAAGTAAAGGAGATTGCTACACACGATGAATCAATAAGTAAAAGCGTATTAAAGCTTTTACTTCATCGTTATAATTTTTATTCCTTAAATAAACTTATCATCAAACAAAATCATGAATATAAACTAATAATATATATATTCAATAATTTACGTTAAATTGAAATGATGAAATTTTAATGTTACAGTACTAACGTATTTTATAAACTTAATATTTCATAAGCACTAATGAATTTATTATTTTGTTTGAAAATAGTTCAAGTAATCGCTTATAAGTATTTAAACTATTAAAAATTAATAGAGTTATATATTAATTTTGTCGATAGCAATGAAATGTTGTCATTTTATTAATATTTTCATTGATGCTAAATTGAGAATTTCAATTTAACAAATGTTATTTCCACTTATTTTTTTTTCCCAACATTTACAATTCTGCCTATATTTTGAAAATAATTTTTAAACGATTGCCATTCGCATTCTGTTGGTCATTCTAATTATTATATCCGTATTCAATTATCAACTGAAAGTTCTTATCTTTGATCATTTAAAACGATTTTTCTACGATAAGATACTTTTTAAGCAAAGGATTTTTTAACTAAAATTAATATTGCAATATCTCAAACAATTGCCTTCCAGCAATTAATCACTAATAATTTTCAAGATCAAGTGTCGCTCGTACCAGTTCCGCTCCTAGCTTTCCCAAACAAATAAGACAGCATCCATATATCTATATAGATAAGTGCTAGATCTCTAATTACGACCAAAAATGGCTATAAAAAGCGGCTGGTTGTAGATTTCACTCTGTCACGCACTGACTTCTCAACCTTCGACGCACATTTTCCTTTACACGCCTTTTTAATGAATGGCAGGTTTCGCTCTTTCTTTATATTTCTATCTTTCTCAATGATTCCGCCTCTCTCTCTCTCTCTCTCTCTCTCTCTCTCTCGCCTATTCTCTATCTCTGAAACTGAATGAAATGCGAATTGACTTTGCAACGTTGAGAGCAAAATTCACATGGCTAGTTCGTTCACCGGGATTATTATGCACTTTTGTGTGTGTGTGTGTGTGTGTGTATGTGTCTGCTTGCCCGGATGAGGGGGATTCTTACAAGTTGTCCAATGAGCTCACAGCCGTGTTATTCGCAAGACCGCGGGATTTAAGTGGTCGTGCTGAGTCGTACAACTCACAATTTTATCCAGTGATGGTAAGTGAAAGTATAAAGATAATACCTTATTGGTGTACTTGGTGTAAAAATCAACGAGCCGATATTTTTTAGTTCCATCACACAAACTATACTTAATACTATTTACATTAGATTGAGATTTTCAACCACCTATATTTCTATGTTGGCTGATTAAAAATAATTACTCGCAGATTACGCGATAATTAAAGATCAGATAAAACTTGAGATATGTTAACGTGGACATAGAGCGCTATAAACATTTATTATTACGCTATCCTAGTTCTCGTATGAAATAAGTGTAGATCATGGATAAAATAAAAATAATAATTAATTTGTTTTATAGAAAATTGTATTTGAACTAACAATTTTGTTGTCAATTCAAGGCAATTCAAGGCTAACGTGTTTTCATTATTAGAATGAATTACCCAAGAAATATCGTTATTTATGAGATATTTGGGAAGTCGAAATTGCATTCATAATCAGTTTGGAATATCGATTATGAATCACATGAATTTATCACACTCTTCATTATTAAGTTTTTTTTTTTTCAAGAATTACAAAATTAAATAAACTTATTCATAAGCAGCTAAATATTGTCATATAATAATAATCTTAATTTTTTCTTCATTTAAACCTATTATTAAAAGAAGAATTTAATGAAATTATTCTTTGCATGATCTTAGATTTTTGACTTATAAATGTATTACTTAGGGTTGGTCAAATTTATGAAAAGCTTATTAGAAATTATTCAGGTTTAACGGCATTGGACCGTATATAGTAATATTATACATGTAAAAATAATTGAAATACATAAAAAAAGAAAAATGAAAAAATTGATATCGGCATTCGACTTTGGCATTAGGTCGCCTTGTAGTAATATATCAAACATGAAGTTAATTTTAGTTTTAATAAAAATAAATAATAGTCCACGTACATGCTATCCATATTAAAGAAATCGCACTCAACTGTGTCGATCAATATCTACAGTAATTAATATAAAAAATGCTGTATACTCCGTATAAGTATATTTACTTTCCCTATGATAAAAAGATTTTGTTTAAAGAAATTAAAAGGTAATTTTTTTTTAATAAAAATTACACAGTTAATATAATATTTAATTTGTGCTTAATATGTGTAAAAGAATTTGGCCCTACATAAGTCCCCTAATAAAACTAATTCTTAGCGATATCATAATTTGCTCGGCGATAGTTTTATAATTTTTACTTGGTTCTCCTGTATAAATATATAAATACACACACTCGCGCGCATATATATATATATATATATATATATATATATATATATATATATATATATATATAGTTATTTATTGTAAATATTTCTTCTATTTTTGTATTATGCATTAGGCGTTGGTCGCACGTCATTTGCTTGGGTTCCCTTCTGTTTCAAGTCTTGTAAATGACATAACGGATTATCACATTCCATTGAAGCATGCCGAATAGCTGCAGCAGTCGAAGTTTTAAAATCTACATATATAAGCATTAATCTTAATAAATTTCATTCTGTAATGATGCCGAGGTAGATTAATATATTTGTATACACACGCGTATAAAAATATTTTCATCTATTTCGAAGTTTTTGGATATGTAATTTTTCAGTAGTACGTATATGCAATGCAAGTCAACGACTGCCATTTTAAGAAAAAGTTAGGGCATTTGATATATTATAAATATTCAAGATGCATTCCTAAAGTATATATAATCTTTTTCAATCACGCGAATATTTATAAATAGCATTTAATACTTGTTGGTACAATTATTTAATTATGCATACATCTAAGCATTATAATCGTAAATACATCGAGTGTTATATTTTTCCTCTTGATACACGCATCGATAAATTCTAATATCCAACTAATTATAGTAAAATATAATTAATAAAACATTTTTTTTTTATAAAGGTGCGTAAATTTTTTTCAAACTTCTATTGAATATCTGAATTTACGAAAATGCTTTTATATTGCTTATATTTCAGCTCACGAGCAATGCAATAATTTATGGCGCAATCAATGAGATCTTACACGACACCAAACCATGTGCTTGCAGCATCGTTGTCTACTCGATTCCACCTCTTTTGAAGTCGAGGCAACGAACCGTCACATGTAGATGTATTCTTCTCTCTCCATTCCACGTGACACCCCCCTCTACACCTCTCTCATTCCCACTCTCTCGCTCTCCTCGCTCTCCTCCTCTCCTCCTCGCCCATTCCCTACCGTCCTTCTAGCCGCTCACGATCATGGGTGCGTGAGCTCGCGCAGAATGCACTTTCACCAAGAACCTAGGCTCGGCTAAGCTCGAACGGCCATTTCGTAGATACCAATCGTACGACCTAAGCCTTGGTTCAACTCTATTTGCGCATGAAGTTTTTAATGGGCCGACTAGAATGGCCGTTAATAGGTCTCGGACGGTGTCACGTTGCGAATGAACGACAGCTTTTGTGGTGGTTTAACTAGGTAAGTCGTGAATTTCACTTGATTCATAAAATCTGCCGCTTCACTTCGATTCATCGAGAGACTGAAATTTTAACGAGGTTAACTCTTTTGCTTTTTATTGCATAATTACCGATCGCTTATTTATACGTATTGACGAGGATGTTCAATTATATTTTTATTTCGATGGAATTAGGCCGTAAAGACTTCAACATTTTAATTAATATAATTAATAAAGCATAATTGGTACGAATTACTCAACTTGTTTAGAATATTTGATAAGATCTTGAGTAACTCTTACTAGATCTTCTATATTCATTCTCTAAATTTATTCTTAAATTAAAGAATGTTTCGAATTAATTTTAGTTTAATTTTTCAAAACCATCCATTATCGCTGATTTAACAGCTATTTAACAGCTTCTATGTTAACAAGCTTATTTCATAACTTTTTCCTTTTAATTTTCATAGGTAAAACGATTCTTTCATTATTTATAAAAAAAAAAAAAAAAAAAATTAAAACAAAAAAAAAAAAAAAAAAAAAAAAAAAAAACATAAAAAAAAAAATAAAATAGGTACTTAGTTCAAAGAAAAATAAATATAATTTGTCGTTACATTAGTTCTTGTCGAAGAATTGTAAACAAATTGAAAGGAATGGTATTTATTTCTAATACACACGTATTATACTGTAAACTGTTATTCAAATAAAGTTATAATAATTTTCGAAACTCCTATTAATTTAAATTAGAAATATACAATCAAAAAATATTATATGTGATAAAGATTTCTAAAATATATTGTTTAAATTTATAGTATTATATTAACCCATAATAAATCAAGACGAGGATTACGTAAAAAATATGCATTTTATATTATTATTTAAGCAAAGTGACTTTCTATTCTTTTAAAATATTATTGTTTTTTATTATACATTTAAAAGTTGCTAAAAAATATTTAATTTAATTATAATAAATATTATAATCAATAGTATAGACTATTTTAATACTTAGATAATGATATTGAAAATATTTCTTAACAATATTATTAAAATTTATAATTAATACTACTAATATTTATAGATAAAAACGAATTATTCAATTTTTTACATTTCTTAATAAATGTTGAAATTACCAAGATATTAACGCTGTCAGTTATATTGTCAGTGGAATTTTTAACCAAACCTACTTTGTCATACATATATTAAATCGTTATAATTTTTTATACATACATATAGTTTATTTATACGTAAAGATTTTTTAATTTTAAAATTTGTTTCATTACGAGTAAAAAAAAAAAAAAAATTGGTGCACGTTAGTATGATAAATGATAAATATTAGCTTAGTTAATTATTTGGTAAAATAATGATTGCAAATAAATTACTCACGATAATTTGCAATTGTAAGTATTTAAAAAGTTAATTATTTTGAAAAAACAATTTTAATATATTGAGAAATATTGTGAACTTTAGATACACACTATGCTTTATCTTGATATAGCTTATATTATATTAATGCTAGACAATTTAAAAATATTTTAACAAAATTATTTATACAAAGGTAGGTAAAATCTTAGTTAGTCATAAAAATATGAAGATAAAAATATAAAAAAATTAAAGGTATACAAAAAAAAAAAAAAAAAAAAAAAAAAAAAAAAATTAATACATGTTAGTTTTTATTTAGGTAAAAACTTTCTAATCGTGTTCAAATATTGAAGCTTTCTATGGTACGAATAATGCATAATGACTAAGAATGGAGAACGCGAGGATCTAACGACTGTACTTTCATTGATTTTTTTTTTCTTATGTATACATGTAACATAACAAATAAATAAAGTTGCTTAAAATTTTAAATAATAATTAACATATAAACAGTGAAAAATTTATATAATATTAGGTTAAATAGCGTATAATAAATAATAAGTGTTTACCGAGAGTCAAAAACGAGTTTAAAAACAATGAAAGAAAAGAAAGAAATTTCTAAATCACTTTCGTTAAGAACAATAAAGTCAGTACTCTTAGTAATACAATAACAATGACTTTTAAAACTATAATGACAAAATAAACGTATTTGCTTATCTACGGTAATATGTATTTTCTACTGCTTGACTGGACTGTTACAACAATGAAGTACGCCAATAACTATACGAATACCGCGCAAATGAGAATAAGAAAGTCAAGTAATAAAAAAGAAAATGACGCACGAGTAATTAAATTGAATAAAAATGCATAATAATATTAAGGATTTGAATAACATGAGAAGTCTTATACTATTCGATTAACAGGCTATTCGAGGCGGGTTATTTCATTAGTCTTCTCACTTGCTTGGATAATTTAATATTTTTACTTAAGCAAGCGTCAAGTAGGCCGGAGTCTGTATAGGAGCAGCTGGACGAATCGGACAATTTTATCTAATTCACGAGCGATTAATTTTCATTAATTTGTAGGTACGCGGGTGCGTAAATTCATTCTAATTATAATCAATCGCAAAGCGCGGTTATGCGCACGAATGATTTAATAAACTTTTACGGCCTTTATTACAATTATACGGTGAAACAGAAGTAGCCCTAAGTGAGTTACGCAAGTAGCGGGCCATTTTCCGTTATCGCTCCTATTTTTGTCGCGAGAGCAGGTCAGTAGTCAGTCGTGGTGAACGAATGATAACGAGAGGATTAAGAGACGCATAGCCGTGAATAGGGTTTGCGCATTATCAGCCCATCAACAAAGGAAGCTCCGCGAAACACGAAGAAAATGCGAGTAAAAAATGGCTGAAACCTGTTTTTGAGGCCAATCGGACTGTTCTCTCGCTCATTGGTTAAGTGCTGCTCGCCTCTCTCGTACGCTTTGCCATGCGATTACTCCGAGAATACGAATGCCCTCCGAGGCAGAATGTGTGCAAATGCGGGCTTGACGATTTAGCGCGCAAAAGTTCACGTGTCCATACAGACGCACGAGCAAATGTAGTCATGCACGTATTAAAGTACCGAGACGAGTGTGTATAAAAAGGTAACTCACCTGAGACTCCGTTACTCCAAGATGGCACAAGAGGATGGCCAGCCAAACGGCCGCCGATTTCCTTATTAGCATTTTCTGAAAATAATGAAAAGATGATATCGTTAGTTATGGACTATTTTATTGACTGTTTATTTGTATTTATATTTGGAGGGGGCGGGGGGGGGGGTTTACGAGGGTATCATACAAATATTCATAATTCGGGCGTAAGGATTAATTTTTTTTTAATGTATGATGAAATGAAACGAAACGAGAATCATTTCTGTCTTACGGATGTGAGGGAGAAGATATCGATAGACGAAAAACTTTGACTGTATGTAATGCTTTTAAACTTCGCTGTATTGTGATTGGGCCTGGGATTTACGTTTACATATGTTTAGATAAATATACTTGAACAGTGTATAAGATATTGTTCGTAAATCTGTTTGGTTACGAAGAAATGCTTTTCATGGTAATTTGAAATAATATATGATATTCATTGATTCAATTAGGAGTACATTCGCTCGAGTGAAAATGTATTTATTTCCAGAAATGAAAAGAGAAGAAAAAAGAATTATATAAATCGTTCGTTAATGATAAACTAACGCTTCTTAGACGAATTCTATTCAATCTCTATGAAATTATCGGTTTGTTAATTAAAAGAAATGTAACACCGCTTGCGCACGAGCTATTGAACTAAATACTTATCAATGTGTATCTTCTTTTCTCTCCGTGAATTACGTATAATAAGTGTGCGCTCATGCACGCTAATAATTCACACTCTGAGAATTTTCATTAAGCGCGAGACAATAGATATGACATAATTAAAGCTAACGGCTTACATCAAGCTCAGTTTGCTAATTCATTTGGTATTGTGAATAAGCGTTACGACGCACCGCGATCCCATTCGCACAAGAGAGCGTGAGAGTATCTTTGCTTTTCGATTTTTCGCAGTGCTCGTAACTTTACACTTGTTCTTTATTGTTCCTGTTCACGCCGGTGAGTGCGTACTTGGATTCATTATCGATAAGCACTTGGATCATTATCCTCGCAATTACAAGCTTATTGGCTGTTAATGAAACATTTTACTACGATCACAAGATCGCGAGAGTTAGCGTAGTAAAGAAGTATCAAATGGAAAGGCTTACAAGACATTTTTCTTTTCTTTTTTTTTCAACTCGTACGCCATACCTTTTCTTAATAATCTTTGCCGTTTATTCGACCGTCCAAATACAGTCCAAATAATAATTTCCAATCGAATCATTAAATTAAATTGCTTAAGCGTGCATTAATTATCAGACAGTTAATGCCTAATTAACTTGATTAATGTTATTTATTGATTTATTTATTTATTGATTTATTTATTTATTTTTTTTTTTCCATAATTTTTCCTAATAATTTCAATGACTCGCCAGATGCGCTCCATTATTGGGCATAAAAGAATATATCAAACTTTTATTCGTCATTTGTTTTCAGAATATATGGAGTGAAAGGTAATTACGACAGACTGATTATTATCAAATTGTCTCATGTTTCATAGGCTATGAAAATTACATTTTGTCTAAATAAATATTTTTGTATTATTGAAACAAACAATAATGGAATTTATATTAATTTTTAATACGAACGATATTCAATTACCGATGGTGCATTTTTATTTTTCACTTAAATTGTAAGTGTCCCATCTAATCATCGACAACAGCCTTGATAAATTCTCCCATCATTAATCTCATTCGATTTTAGCCTTATATTTTAGTAGAAAAATAAGAGAACTGATAAAAAGTTCGGTCAATACATTACTTAATATTTTATTGTCGTAGTAGAATATGAATAAACTACCAATTGTATAGACGAATTTATAAAAAAAATAAAAAATGTAAACATACAAACAAACATTCATTAGTGATGTACGAACGAGTCATATTGATATCATAAAGTCAAAGGTTTCATCAATTTTTATGTAAAAAATCATTGATTAAAAACAAATTGTATCCAATACAACATGGGCTTCGAACAATAAATTTAATGAAAAAAAGACACTATTGTCGTACTGTACTTACTCGTATATGAATTTGTTTGCTGGTTTCAAGTCTTGTAATAAGTTGAAAACAACGAATCATGTTTAAGAACAAATAGAAATTAACTAACATAAATAAATAAATATTTATTTAAAGATAAAAATAAAATATATTTTTTCTTGCAAACCGTTAATAAGATATTTATATATTTTTATTTACATAAGTTTTCTTCTTAACGTATCATTACTATCGAGAATATTGGCAATTTTGATTATTTTAATATTAAAATTTATCTCTTTCCTACTCCATAGACTTAAAGTAATATTACATTTTTGGATTATAGAAACTAGAATTTACTGTTTTAAACTGCAAGCACAGTAAGACATAAATTTACTGAGAGATGAGATTGAAAAGAGTCGATACCATGATAATTTTTATGGTTAGACCTAATTTGTTCCCTATATGGTGACTATAAATATTTGCACGTGCAATTAATTCTTTGATGATTTATATAGACGATTTATATTCGCAAACCAGTTTGTTTCTTCAATGTCGATAATATTGAGTAAATCAAGTTATGATTCTTTTATGGGGAATTTTTTTGATCGAATTTGTAATTTTTGAAATATCCATAGATTAAGTTAAAGAGATTATTATTTTTTTAATATATTAGCTTTTTCTTGTTTTTTTTTTGTTTCTTTCTTCTTTTTATTTTGACTAATTCTTAAAACAATTCAAATATATATGTAATCTAATTTACATAATTATGTTGTACTTGAAGCTTTGTATTTTTAAACATTTAATTTAATTGAATTTACATGCGTATTGTGAAATTTTAGATATTCTTGTATTGTAAAACATTAAGATAGTTTTAATGAAATGATAACAAATTAATAACTCAAACACTTTAAGAATTTGATCAATGATCGCTTATATCCGCATTCTTTAACTGTAAATTTACAGTTTTAATCCTCACAAGGCTAACAATTATTTAAATAGATTATATTGCATTCCAGTGAGAATTCGTATCTAAAATTCGTGAAATCATATATATCCATTAAATTTCATTGAAAATCAAGCAAATATTTGCCAAAAATACCTACATTGTTAATAATCTCTCTAGTTAATGAATAATGCCCTCAAAATTTCTTAATAAATCCTTTTTATATTTCTCTAAATGTCCTCCTCTCTTCCATCTCTCTCTCTCTCTCTCTCTCTCTCTCTCTCTCTCTCTCTCTATCTATCTCTCTCTGTCTCTCTCACGTACACACGCACACAAATTTCTTCACATTTTTTCACAATAATCCTGAAAAATATCAAATAGGAATTTTGAATGCGAGATACATCCCAAATCTAACAGTTAAAAATAAAAATAAAAAATAAATTTATAATCAGTTTCGAAGCCATAAGGTGTGTGCAGTTATGCGAGACGTGAAAACCGTTACACCTGCTGGAGTGAGCTCAGGATCGTAACAGCGCCAAGTGTAAATAGGCGCAATTATCACAAGAAGCTTAACGAGGAATAGTGCAGAGACCATATTCTAGGGGAGTTCGAGGTTTGTATACTCACGATTTAAATATTGTAGTAGAACTTGCATGTACCAACTAATTGTATGAATTTTTTCTACCGAGCCATGCTTCCCCTTCCTTTCGTACACGACTTTTTATACGATGGATCTTTTATTTTTCATATTATCGTTTATTTTTCGAGGAATTGTTAGTAACATTTAGGATTTTTTTATGTAATTTAAATTGAACAACGTATCGTTATCTATGAAAGCCTTTAAATTTTATAATCAGCGTTCAAAAAGATTAAAAAAATTCTTGATTCATTAATATTCGATGGGAAATAAAATTGAATGTTAGTAGCAAAATTATATTGTATATTTGTTCTGTGATATAGAAAAGAAATTTCGTAGTTTCTATTATTATTATTATTATTATTATTTTTTTTTTTTTTTTTTTTTTTTTTTACAAAAAAATACTCAAACTCGAAATTACCGTTAATTTAATAGGAGGTCATAGTAGGACGAATAAAGGAAGAAAATAAAGCTTTCAATCTTGTCTGTTTTGAAGTACAGTTAGTCAGTTAAGGTAATATTGCCTAAATGTAAAAATACTGTTATTTTCAAATGACTCATAAAAATCGCGTTTAACTAAAAAAATGATTTTTCAAAATTCAATATGAATTTTTAATATGCATTTTTAATAAGAAATGTTCGTTTCAATTAATTTTTTAATTTTTGATAGTCAATTGTATAAAAGTGTAGTAAATTGTAATTTTAAAATTAACTGTACAAAACCGTCTAAAAATACTTAAAGTAAAAAGTAAGTATTCTAATGATTTTATGGGGAATTAATTTGACAAACGTTTTAACTGGACAGATCTATATCGTCACTCAGCAGACCGTAAAACAAATTGTTTTTAGAGACTTTCGAGATCTATTATCTAGTCTTTAGGTTATTTTTTTTCTTTTTTTTTTCATTTCCTATTACTAACGAAGCATCTACACAAGTCGATTCAGGGTATAAATTTAACTATCTTTATATATTGTCGTCTTTACTCTTAATGTATGAATACACATACTTAAACTTCCTAATGATTATATATATATGGCTATTAATGTTCATTTACATTTAACAAACATTATTTCAGCATTAGGAATTTGTAATATTTGTATAATTGTATTATAGATGTATTTTAAGTTGTTCGTATTTACGATGACACTTTTAAATCTTAAAGAATGTAAAGTTATTTTTAAATATTTATTATAAATGAAATTATTATATTTAAAAAAATTTTTTTAAAAAGTTTATTATGCTCTAAGGTGCACAAAAAGAAATTCAATCATGAACATAAATTTAATTATGTCTAGGAGAATTCAGCGTAATGATATTAATTATATAGTTACATGATGTTCAGTTTTTTAATTCAAATGTACTTTATATTTAATTTATCATCTAATTATATTGTTAAAAAATATATAAATAACTGTAGTTTTTACCTAAATCTATTCTTATTAATAAATTATTATAATGTCATGTTCTAGAACAACTCGATAAACATCACAATAATTGAATGCTAATTGCTCTAGGCTAAATTTAGCAAATTAATAATTTATATTTATAAAATTTTAATTTATATTGTTCGACATTAGTCGCATCGTAATAATTTATATGTGTGTTTGTGTGTGTGTGTGTGTGTGTGCGCGCGCGCGTGCGTCAATTCCTGATACTAGATACTAAAATATTATAAATATTTTTTTTACTAGTCAAATAATATGTAAAATATAAATAATCTACGATTAAGAAAAAGAAAATAATTTCTTTACTATGACTATTTGTTTTCTCAAAAATATCCGACTACTAACTGATAATCAAATCGATAGCCTTTAAAATATTATTCATGGGCGTGAAATAGGAGACAAGTATTATCAAGTTTTATAGCAAGTGTCATAAATTTAATCATCACGTATTTAAGGAACTACGCCACGCCGCATCTTAGCTTACATTAACTGTACAATGTAATGTGGATATCATGAACGTCATTATAAAATCTTCACTCTCGTTTAGTTTGCTCCGTTTAAATACCGAGACGATTAATACAAATATAAAATGCTGTTTAGTCATAAAGTATTGATGTACAGATGGGACGAACGGTTGCATGAAATAGAAATGAAACGTCTGTATAAATAAAACAGTATTAAAAACTATAAATTTTTACTAGTGCAATGGAAATTTATGTCTGATTTTATCTAGCTCATTATTTATATTTGAAATTTAATTTTAGAATTTATAAATGAAGAATCTTGTATCTGTGATCCTTATATATGATTTGATCTTGTTATATTGGAAACTCAGTTTATTTCTTGTCTACGTAATTATTGTTTAAATTTATCTTTTTTTTTTTTTTTTTTTTTTTGAAAAATTAAATTACAACTAATTAAAAAAAAAAAAAAAAGGAAAAAAGTGGGACTAATTATTTATGAAAAAGAATTACATACTAATTGCAAAATCGATAAAACATAAATATACCGATTTATTTTTCACCTCCAATAACAATGAAATTTTTCATTTTAAAAGAGAGGGGCGTTTGTATAAATCTTACCGTTCAATTAATAACAGAAATCATTTTGATTTTAAAGAAATTGCCAAATATTTAGTAATGTTTTTTTTTTTTTTTTTTTTTTATTATTACATTTATATACACATTCTTTAATATTTTAATTGATAATTAAATTATAATTCAATGTAATATTTCAATGTTTTCATCGTCTCATTTATCACTATGTTAATTGTTATAAAAAGGTCATTTTACTATTCATAAATCCAATGTGCTTAAATAGAAATTAATTTTTTCTTAGAATAGATTTCTTTATTTTTATAATAAATTAATCAACCATAACTTTCTACTTTTATTAACACAATATGGAGCAACTAAATGAAATAGATATCAAGAACTGTAACATTTATATTCTTCGAACAAAAAAATTTTCTAACCGTAATTACCGATCCAGGATTATGCGATGAAGTGTATACGTGTATCTTTGCACCTTTCTAAAATTCTCTAAACGAAAGAAGTGTAGAGATCGAGGGGTACCCGAGCGCGACAATCAAAAGCATTTTAGTACACACGACACGGCTTACACATATGTAGAATGTACTAAAACGTTTACATACAACAATTAAGAAGACTTGTGGTTAAAAGTGGGACAGACCCACTATTAGACAATGGTATCCTACACAGCGAGATGAAACTTTACATGTATATTTGGATTTTCTTTTCATGAGTGAATGGATTTTTTGTTATTCGTTTGGTACGCGTATCGTTTGTATGGAAGATAAATTTTATTAGCTTTGAGATTAACTTAAAATTTCGACAATTCTACCTCTCATGAGCAGATGCTAAGAGCAAATTTATTCCAAGCTAATTTATATCATTTAACAAATTATTATATTATACAATACAATATAATGAAATATATTTCATTAATGATAAAGTAAAATTTTTATATAATTAAAGTGGAAAATTTATATACTATGTTGTTTGTGTTAGTTGATTTTTATTAGTATAATTTAATTTATCTCTATAATTAAATTTTAGTCATAGATTGTTATTTTGGTAATACATTAGAATGCAAGAAACTTCTTTAAAACGTTTACCGTACAATTATATATAAATAATTATTTATTACTATATTTTAAAGCCGCAAATACATTTCAAACAAGAAATTAATGTATCTTATATTTTATTTTTATTTACATTACTGAATTACAATAGTTTAACCATTGGTGCTACTCACCAAATACACTTGTCATTGTCATTTAGTTGAATTATCTATGTTGCGATATGGAAAGAAATATATTGTTATAAATCTGCTTTAATTATTATTTTATTATTTGTCGCTATTCTTTTATTTAGGAATAATTTAGCAATTATTATTGAAATTAGTAAATTTTTTCATTGATAATAACTGTAAAAAGTGTATATTTGAATTGTAAATTATCTTTTACAGTAATTTATTTCATGTACGTTTGCCAAATTTGAACTACGTAGTTTATTTGGTGCGACGCGTGTTGAATATTCTGATACGGTGAGAAACTGTTAGAGATAACATAGCCATTGGAAAGTTCAAAGTGTGAAAGTGCGTAAGCACGCTTAGTGCATTTAAATTTGTTATTTATTCAAAAAGGGCTATAGAAGCATGTTTTTCAACGAGAAAATTCGTGAAATGTTCGAATGTCAGATTTCTCATTATCATTACTGTCTATCTCTTTTCTTATGCTTTAAGACAGAAAAGCCATTAATAGAGTAATACTAGAAGCAATTTAGATTAATTTTAATAACACTTTCTGTTTATCCATATTGTAGAACAGTAGGTCTTATATTATATTATTAAACATTAATCTCTGCCCTATAATTATGAAAAAATTGCTCATACACGCTAATGCACACATACTATCCATAAGTTAATTATTATTCAACTTTTAATTAATTTATATATTTTATAATTGACGTGAAATTAATCATAATACGTGCTTACTATTGAAACTATGTGTTTGATTGTTAATTAAATAAATTAGTTTACTGCACATCTACCTAAACGTTCTTGCATAATGGAGTAAGGGAAGAAAAACGCATAATTTCCGTGTTTATGCTAAAATTATAATCTTCCCATAAGTCTTGTTCAAAAGAATAATGTTTATTTTATCAGTAGACTGCTACAACTATGCCTCATAAAATAGTATTTTGGAAAGAAGCAGAAGCGAAGATGTGTACTTGAAAATAATTATTTACCGAGTAATTGCACGGTATTTTTGAAAAAAAAAAAAAAAAAAAACAGAGCATCACATATTCAAGTCGAATAATTGAATTTATAATGTTAAGTATATAAGAGATAAATGATGTACACAAAGTGTGCTTGTCATTTATGATAAAAATGAATTATTTCGCATTAGAAAAATTCTTTATATTCATCTTATTATCGTATCGCTTCTTTACGGCAAATATTTAAAGAATGTATGAGTTCAACTTTCAATGAATATTTATTCTTATTGTTTCACAATCTACCAAACGTATATATTTATGATATTGGGAATGCAAGCGTTTAAAATGAAAAATCCTAATATTCTATGCGCTATAATATCCGTATAGACGATTTAGAAATTGCTTAGAGGAATAAAATAATCTTGCTTTGTGCATACGGAGAGCACTGCGCAACATCCAAATGGGGTACGTGGTACATAGCACATACACATGCAAGGCTCGCACGTACCCATGCAGCTTTAACATTAATAAATGTCATAGGTTTGTTATGGTCTATGGTATATGCAAACACACGTATGCGTGTAATGGCATTCGGGTAACCTGTTTGAGCGCCGCGGCACAAGACGGTACGTGTGAAAGGCGCGTAGAACAATGACTTGCACCGCCGGCATTTTACTCGATGAATGCGTCATCGCTTCGAACGCTAAGTACACCAAATTGATACGTAGATGGATAAAAAGTTAGCTACTCGCCTTTGAAAACTGATAAAAACAAAAAATCATAATAATGTCTTTGTATTCGTGCGACGTGAGCTTTGCTTATTTATATAATGTTTCCATTTTTTTTTTTTATTAATATGTATGCTTTCCCAACTTTCTTGCCTCGTTGCTTTTGAACTCTATACTGTCACCACCATGGGGAATGAAAAATTTTGTGTTAAAATCTTTTTTTATTCATTCGGTTTACAAATATTAAACGAGTTTGGACAAATTTTTTTTTTTTTTTTTTTTTTTTTTTTACAAATTGAAAAAACTCGTTCATCCTTATGCATACGATCGAATCGATTTTTCTTTCGAAACTCAACTTACAATAATGTAAAAATTTACATGATTATTTATACAAAAAAAAAAAAAATTTGCATTCCCCGATAGGACTGTCGTTTTATGTCTCTTTACTTTAAGCACTCCTTAACTTCTCTACTACAACTCCCCAACATATCCAAGCTTACGTATTTGTGAAAATAACTCGCTTACACAAGAATGCAATTACTTAATTATACAATTATAAATTTTTTTTCTTCCTAAAAGATGCAAATGGAAGTACCGCCAATGCATAGGCGCAGGCACGGCACCAGGCCTTTTCCTGTTTATTTTAACCAAATATCGAATAGTCAATCCGACCGGAAAGAATTTAGTGCCATTGAGGAAAAAGCATCGAGCGCAGAGGAATACCGACCGACACGCAGCGATTTTTCAAATCTGAAACTTTCTCAAGGACCAAGCACGCGAGCAGATGCCCGAACAGAGTCGTGGAAGCAGGTTCCGCGGGAAGCAAAAACAAGAGAGTCGGTTGGTGGGCCGGAAAAAATGGAAAGTTCATGGGATTGATTTCGTTTTCCGCGGGCATATGCGAGAAGTGAGCGAGAAAGTCTGTGGCCAGTGATCGACAATTTTCGCATTGATTAAAACACTCCTGTCTCCAGGACAACGCGTCTTGAATGAGAGAATTCGTGCCATTTATTGCGATTCCAGTGTTGAAAAAAGTGCGTTACGCACTCTGATGGAAGAACATTTTTTTAAATGTCTCATATGTGTCAAAATGTCGATAAAATTTCCGATTTGTTGATTCCCAATAATTTTTACAATATAGTTGCAAGGTATTGGCATGCTGTCATGTCAATGATGAAAAAACAGCAATGATTTTCTTAAGTAGAATTATTCTTTAAGATTTCTTGTTGCGTTTTAAATTGTATTGTCTTTGAAAGTCTACGCTTATATTAATCGAAGAATCGAAATGGTAATTAAATAATGCGATATTACAAAATTAAGCATCTCATGAATGAATGACGTTCGATCAATTATTCAACGACATATTTTTATGTTTTATAGTTTATTCACGCGTTGGGTATTATAAATATTCCTAATTATATTACATGACTTTCTGTTAATATTGTAAAAAATTTATAAAAAAAATTCAATGTTGTAAAGACAAATTTAACACATTACAATGTAATAAATAAATACATATTATATTTATTTTAATAATAATATGTCAATGTAACTGCTTCTATTTTATTTCAGCGCCAAACGTGATCTGCAATTATAAAAGGTCTATTCTTCTCTACTCTTCCTACCTTATTTCAATCAATATATCTCCTTAAATCATAAGCTACCGAAAATCTTAATATTATAATTACAATAATGCTTAATTGTAATTGAGTATATTTTTTCAAACAAAACTTTACAAGGAATTATTTAAGAATCGCCTTGGCAAAAACTCCAGTGTCTAGTAAGAATTTTTCAGGCCTAAACGTAATCCGCAGCTGAGACGAAAATAACGCCGTAAAATAATAAATTTGATTTTCCAGAATACACTTGACCAAGACCTCGAAAGAGCGTGAACTAAAAGTACGGATTTTATGGGGCAACTTAATTTTAACCCAATAGACCACTACCACTGTCGTAAAATATTTTCAACGCAACGAGAAGCAGGTAAGATGCGCATTAAACTCACGAATGATTGGCATTCGAAAAGTACGAGATGCGCTTGTGTTTTTATTTTACAAATACGTAGAAAACTCAGAGAGTGTTATATTTCAAGACGCAAAATGTGAGAGAAAAGAAAGTTTAAAATGGGACATGAAGAAGCAAGTAGTCTTGAGTTTCAACAATGTCTTATTATCGTTTTACACAATATGGATGCAATAACGAGATTATTGTTCTTCGAATACAAAATCTTTTAGTGAAATTCTATTTAAACGAAAAAATTCGACAAGTGTATCGCATCGATAATATCGATTAGTATAATTTTATGGAAATTCAATATTATACTTTGCAAAGTAACGGTACAATTTTTATGCCTTTACACGGAAATAAATTTTTTTAAACATTCATTAATAGCTATTCGTTTAGATTAAACAAGCAATTATTATTACGCGTCAAGTATTATGTTTGTTTCGAAAACAAAATTTGTGTATTAAAAAAAAAAAGTTAATTTATTGTTTTTTTTTTTTTTCATTGTCTTTTTCTTTTTCTTTTTTTCAAGTACAATTTCACTCTGTTTTAATTGCGAATGTTTTTTTCTTTCTCATTAAACAGACTTTTAATTAAGATTAATAAATATAAGAAAATGATTTCTTAACATTCTTCGCAAAATGGTAATAGTTATTTATTATTAAATGTATCCTTAATAGAACATAGAAGGAGCATTTATTGCATGATAAGTATGCGAATCCGTAACTTCAAGTTCCTTTAACGATCATAATACTTCTTACAAACGTTAAATCAGTATATTTCGCAGTAACGCGATTAATTGACGAGGTATCGATGCATAATGTAGGGCGTAACCGACGTAAGTCATTGACCGGAAACCTCGAGTTCCTATCGTCAGGAGCGGGAAGAGAGAAACCATGTACGTCGTCAACGGAAATTACGATTAGACAATAGCGAACGGTACTCAATTTCGTGATCGTTACGACAAGTATTCGCAGGTCTTATGCTTTAAATTGTTAAATGGCAATAAGACTTTTCATAAAAATTAGTTGTCTGAATTCATATAGGTTACTTGAATTTATCTAGGAATGAATTTTAGCTGTTTAAAAATCTAGCTGAATTTGTTACATTTAGGCAGACATTTAATAGTGTTGTCAAAGTAGAAGACAAGTATGTACGACATGTGACGTTGAAATGGATATCAACTACCTTTTAAACAGAATTCAACCGTGAATTTTAATACAATGTTAATTCAGCTAATAATGATCAACATAATTTTATAATTACTTGGTATAGATTTTATCATGATATTATTATTCATTAGGGCTATATGCCTCTGCCTACACAAATATTAAAATAGCAAAGTTAAAAATAGAAATTAATATATAATATTCATATGTTATTTTAAAACATGAAAAATTTGAATGAGTGTAACGACAAAACATCATTAATTATAATCACGACTTCATTTCTATTATCGCTCATAAATAACTTTATGCGCACATTAAGAGCAACAATTTTCCAAAAAACGGCGAATTAAAAATTCTTATTGATATGAAACATTAATCGCTCTATCCGATATGTTAAACACATCATCGGTACTTGTAGAGCGAACTTTCGATAACATTAAATTGCAAAAACCTATAATACCTTGTAACGCATTGCCACTCTCATATTAGTTCTCCCTACTTTAATTGACCATCGTTTCTTATTGAATATTAATGCAATATTTAAATAAAATTATAAGAACGTCATATTGATATAAACGAACTTAACTGTTTAATGTAATTCAGAAACGATTCAGCGCTAATTCTAGTTTTTAAAAGCTAATTTTAATAAGGCAATGTACTCATTGTCTTTGATCGTCGTTGATTATCTAGATTTTCTTGGAAATAAATCGTAGGCAACCGAGCGCATTAACCTTTTCGATTTGAAAAGTTAAGGATAAGGGAAGAATCTCTTGTAAATCTATTACTCTCAGCTAATTACGAAATTGCAAAATTATCGACCCTAATTATTCTACAACTAAGCTAAGCACTTTCCGCTATAAAGCGAACTGATTTTCATCGTTTGCTTAATCAATTATTCTTGCTAACTCTTAGCGCTTTTTGTTTTTGTTTCCTTTTTTTTCTTCTTCTTGTTTTTCGATCCGTGCGCTATAAATAATACATTACAAAAACGATTTTCCCCTTCATTTATAGAACGTAAAAGCCGGCCTATCGTTAAAGTTAAAGTCCACCACCGAAATGTGCTCTGCGCTTGTTGTTTATGCGACACACTTTCAATATTAATCATCATTCGCATTCTACTTCCTTCTACCCCACCCCACCCTCATCGTCATCCTCCTCCTCCCAATCCCCCCTTCATCGTCCCCTTCCTCCCTCCCCCCACAATCCCACTCCTCATCCGCCATCATCAACCCATCTTTACCGCTCATTTTACTTAACTGTAAAATCACTCGGCGTTTATTCACTCCACTAATTATGATTGCCGCTGTTGTGCACTCCCCGCGTTATCGATGCCGATGAGACGGATATTCGCGTTCATGCTTCGAATATCATTTGCTCGATCAGCGCATAAATGGCGCAACTTCAGTGAGCGCCGCGCATTTTCTCGGGCTAAGCCCAGCGGCTAACGGGACAAGCCGGGACGCCGATAGAAAATGTGCGGGTATTGGACGAGATGAGCGAGTTGTGATCCGCGACCCTCGGGACATTGTTGGCATTGGGGCCTTTCGATAATATAGAATAGAAACGAGGTCCGGCCGAGTTCTGTCGGCTTTTCAAGTCTCTTTTACGTTGCTCGTCGATTGAAGAGATCGCGGATTGCGTCGTTCAATTTTTTTTTCTTCTTTAATCGAGACGCTCGAAGCAGGTCCACGCTTATTTTCGTTTTTGCGCGACGATTCTAGCAAGTTTGCGGGAGCTTAGTTTGCGAAAGAAAGGGAAAATCAGAGCTGACTTGTATTCGCTTGCTTAATGCTTTCGATAATCGATTAGACTTTGAGAAATAACGAAAGATATGTCACTCCTTCATTCAAATGTAAATTATGATTTATGAAAATTTACATATTTACATTAGGCGTCGAGCTTTCTAATTTCATAGATCGAATGGCATTCTATTATTATGAAAATATACGTCTGCGTTTCTAAAAAAAAAAAAAAAAAAAAAAAAAAAAAAAAAAAACTCTTATAATTATTTTAAAAAAGACAACAGCAACAAAATTACATGCAATTAAATATATAAAATTAAAAAAAATTAACCCTGTAAGAGATAAATGTCCAAACTTTTATCAATCAATCAATATAAATCGTAATTAAAACTACGATTAACATATTAATCAATGGTTAATCATAATTGATGTCTTTACAATCTTTTTTTTTAATGTTAAATTCATTTGCAGGAAACCCTTTTACTCAGATGCAGGTATAATTTTTATTCATTAAAAGCTATAAAATAAAATGTCTCTTTAGTTAAAAATAACACATTCACATTCGAGTTCATTTATCATTATAAAGTTTAGGAAATATTTGTTTTATGCGAATTAGATACTTTTATATTCATATGAGCAAACAAATTCATGTTTTATATACCATACATATTCATGTGAATTCTAGATAAGTTGAGTTTAACAGATTCCTTTCTCTTCGAAAAAGGTTTATCAAATCAATAAAATACAGCCAATCATTTGCAAAAGTACGTTCCCATTTTTAATTTAATTACAAATATTTGAAAATTAGATTGATAGAGCTGTTTTAATCAATTTGAAGATTTGAAGTAAATATAATGGCGTGGCATATTCTAAAAATAAAATGTCTATTTGATTTATAGGTTTGACACAAACGTTATTATATACTTCTGTGTCTTTTCAACTGTTTTCAATTTTTGTAACAATGTCTTGTTCCCATTTCCGTCTATACATTCGCGATAATCTGTGGACCTGAATCGTCAGTAGCTTTAAACATTTAACATTTTCAATATTCTAATCGATCGACGCCATTTCACACTCGTTTGTTTCCGCTCGTTCCATGACTTTCGCGCTTATTTACAAAGCTGACTAATCACACGAGGGGGGCGGGGCGGGTGAAAGACTATGATCAAATTATACTCGTATGAACATCCGTAAGTCCCACGTGTACTTTTACTTTTATCTCAATAGATGTTATATAAATATGCACTTTCGAGTTACGAGATGCACGCTAACGTGTATTAGAGAAATTTATGTGTTTCTGAGAGGCAAGAAAATCTCAAAAAATTGAAAGCAAGAGTCCACGCAGTACGAGAAAACATATTCCAAGCCAAGATCTCGAATATTATGCGTTTGCAAAAAAAAAAAGTACGCATACGCAGTAAGTGATCGTTAGAAAGTTAATAATTACATTTTCATTTCTATACATTTGTTTATTCTCCGATGAAAATAAAAGTTCTGTCAAATCTTAAACGAATACTGAGATTCATTCATTATTCAATTCATAAGGAAATTGCACATCGATGTTTTCAAATCTTTTCGAATATCTTTTAATTTATATATTTATATTTACATCTATATTTATTAATATTTAAGGGATTTTTTTGGCGAGTAGTTGTCAATGATGAGAATGAAAATAGTATATGAAAAGAGCCATTGTCGTCCGTTAATTATTAAAAATATAGCCGATGTCAATCACTTGATTATAAATAAAAAAATCCATTTACATACAAAAATATTATTATATAATTATTAACAATGTGGTATCTTAGAGTAAGATAAAAGTAAATAATTAAGACAATTTTAATAGTTAGAATAATAATTTTAGTCACATGGGAGGGAATGTCATTTTAATTAAAAAATTTTTTACCTAAATTTTTTTTTATTGCATTAGACATATAATATTTTTAATAATTTTGAATTAATTATATGTCTGAATATTTAACAGTTTGTGTATCCAGAAATTTGTCCAAATATTCAATTTTATTGCTTGTTTAATATATATGATACTTTACGTAAAAGTATATATTCTTTAACCGGACTTGGATTAGGATATGATTTTCCTTGGATTTTATAACGAAAGTTATAAATTTTGTTATAATCTTTTGTACAATTTTATATAATCGTATGAATGTATTTTAAATGCCAAAATTAAGGTTATACATATTAAATGTTTGCGTTTTTTTAATACGTAATTTATGCGTTTAAAGTGTCGCGGTAAGATATTTTATAATAGAAAAACTTAAATATTGTTAATACACTTTCTCTCGATATAATAATGAATTCAATTTTTATAATAATTCTAGAGCCATAAATTGGAGTTAAAATATACTGTTTTCCAGATTCAATGTTTGAAGGCAAAAGAAAAAAAAGAACATTATGATTGGCATTCTTGAAGGATATCCGTTTAAAATATATATTATAAAGATTTGCTTGTCAGATTTTTAATCTATAGAATTATTACTTCCTATGTGTATAATGTGAGATAATCTTACTAGATATAATTTTTTTTCTAAAATTATTACACGAAATATTAATTTCAACTGCATATTTAATAATCAGTTGATTACAATGAGCTATTTAATTTTTTTATTTAGTTTGCAATTAAATATGAATTTAATAAGAAACTAAATTATATAAAATTTAAATTGGTAAAAATTGAAATTTCGTTTAATGCGAAGAATATAAACCTCGATTAATCGTATTATGAAAAATGTAGATATTAATAAACTCCATTCATACTTTGCCTGTCTCTCACTTGTTCTCTCTCTCTCTCTCTATCTCTCTATATCTCTCTATCTCTCTCTATCTCTCTCTATCTCTCTATATATCTGATTGTCTAGCTGATAATAGCGCTAAGGCAAGGATAACAATAGCACACATTTCACGAATGGAAGGTTATTACAAGCTCCAAGTATACGGCGATCGAGAAAATAAAATATTTATTTAAATGTATTAAATTTGTTTGCAAAACGATCCGATGCAATGGACGACATTCCGACGAAACGAGAGAAGGTACGAAAAGGTTATCCGGGAGTATTTGAAAAGCATTCCAATGGCAACGGGAACGGTCGCCCGTTCGCTCGGTGAAACCGTTAGCCAGATTATCGGCCAGCAGCGCTGGGCACAAGATTTCGCGTCGGACTGATAAGACCGGAAACATCGGTTGAGGCGACTCTGCGGCTGCGTGGCACACGTGCGCGTACCTCCGTATTTCTAGTATGAAATACATAAGGTCGGCCGGCTGATCGGCGAGTCGGAGCGTGGACCGCCGTCGTGGAAATCGAGACTCTCTTCGATCTCGAGCGATCCAGTCCTTCTCGTTCAGTGGTGGCAGTCGTTACCCGACCGGTTTCCCTTATACAAACGCGCGCGCGCGCGCGCCACGGAAATATCCTCCTCCTTCGAACGGTAGTTCGTTGCCAGCCGAGCTCGAGTTCAAGCCCTCTCTTTTTATTTATCTATGCCTACGCGCGCCCGCGCGTACGTACACACATGGCCGCACGTACGCATGCAATCGCACCAAACGCTCGGCTATTTTGCGCGATCGGCATGCGTTGTTTTTCTATGAACAGTGGCATTTCTCTTAGGCGAAGCGGTGCTCAACGATAAGAAGGCGGTCACTCGAATTCAATGCTTTATAAGCCCAGCCCCGATGTCTATGCTAATTGATTTCAATTGCGATTTGTGATTAGCGGCAACCGTAGGGACACCGGTATTCGCTAAATATGCGTGGAATTTGCGTTTGCGTAACGTGATTTACCGGGGCAAATTGTTGCTGCTGGAATGAAGGGAGCGGAGTCCGAAGGATAATCTTTCCCTCTCTGAAAAATCGTTTCTCCCTATTTTTCTTTCTTTTATGGAGATGCGCGTTGAGGCTTGGAAAGGAAGATAAATAAGAGATCAAATAGATTATGCTTTATGACTCTTGTCGTTATTTATCGTTAATAATAATGTCTTTTTGTATTATGCGTGCGCAATTCATAATGAAATACGAATAATTGGTAAGGAATATGATTATTATTATTATTACCATTATTATTTATTATTATTATTATTATTATTATTATTATTATTATTATGCTTAAATTAGTTTCTGAAATCTTTAGTTACCGAAGAAAAAGAAATTCTTTTGATACAAATATTATCATATGATAAAGTCATTTCGTTTGATATATATTGATATACTCGACTTTCGTAAAGAAAAGATTACTTAATTTTTCAACAAATTAGAAAATGCATGATGCATTTATGTAAAATAAGAGCGCGCTAACGGGAGCAATGAATTTTAGAACGAACCCAATCAAAATGTTTAATTGTTTTTAATTGTTTAATTGTCTGCGCATTACTCTAAAGCTGATAATTAACAATTGCTTGTAAGTGCTTTAGTCGTAATGGATATTAAATGGAAATATTACAAGCTTCAAATGCTAAATTTCTCCTGCTAATTACAGTTAGAGATCGAAAGATTTCGATGATTCACCTTATCTTCCCATAATACGTTACATTAATACATTGTTATTATAGTTCGATTTATTACGCGTAGACATCCTATTTATTTTAAAATTACACAAAGTTATAATTTCTTTTATTATATATCTGATGAGAATATAATAAGGACTTTATAAGCAAGTAATTTGAGTCGTTAAGAATTGCAAAAAGTGATAGTACAAAAGCATCGATTATTATTTCTTTTTTCTTTTTCTTTTTTTTTCTTTAACACAATTAAGTTCTAATATTAAATGAGTGAAATTTTAGCAGATCTTCTTGGCTAAATCGACAACTCTTGTATTAATTAAATTGTTTGTAGCGCGCGTCGAGGAATTCTCAGGCCACAACTTCGATTCGTCGATTCAAACATATGTGAAATACAGAATAATTTTGATTTTGTTCCAGTTAAATATCTTGAGCATTTGCAATAAGAGCGAACTACCTGATGGAAATACTTTTTGTAATTAATTGATCGTCAATAAGATTGAAATTCAATAAAATTAGCTTAAGAATAAGGAACGAGATCATTTAACTATTTCAGCAAGAAACTTGGTTACCTACTCTATTCAGGTTAAAACAATGTTAAGTAAATGGAAATGAACGTGAAATGAAAAATCGAGCATCGAATAAATCGAGAATTGTTTTTATACACGGAACCGCGTTCGCGCCTAGATGCACGCACACGCACGCGCGCACACACACCGAGGCATTCTTTATTGGCATACCTCACCCTGTTCGGATTTCCACATTCCTTCCCCTCTCTCCGTCATTCTCTTTCGTTTTCTCCTCTCTTTCTCCTTCGCCACGGGCGCTCTTTCTCTTTCTGTACCTACGGTGTTTCGAGAAACGTCCGTTGAGCGAGCGGGAATGAGAGAGAGAGAGAGAGAGAGAGAGAGAGAGAGATACAGCTACCTTACCAGAAAAGAAACCTGTCCGGCACAACACCGTTCCTTGTCGGAACCGCAAGAGCGGGCGGAAAGTTGTATCTGTGCGTCTCGAGAATTCAAGGTCCTCGCGATAGTCTGCTGCTATTCTTTCATTGTCGTGTTCCTTTTTCTTCTTCGTCCACTCTGTGTTCCCTTCCCGCGACAGCCGGACGGACGATGATGATACAAGGATGCAAAATTACCAGAGTATCCACGACAATGTAAAATGAAGGGTTTTACTGCTGTAGTTGGATGTCGGAAGATCGGGAGGATATTGTACCGGAGAAATCTAGAGTTCCGATCTGCGATCGTGAACTTTACTGGCTAATGCATTTTTGTTTTTTTTTTTTTCATCGAAGGTGACGAAAACATTTTACCTTCTGACCTCATCTCATAATACCGATATTGAGAATAATAGGCCAATATGATATTTCGAGAATTTAATAACAAATTTACTATCTGACAATCGTGATTATATATAAAAATACATCCTATAGTAAATTTTCGCGTTTTAATGCACAAACAATATTTAATATAAGTAAATACATACAATTTTTTGTAATTTAATATTCCAAGCTTTACGATTAAACGGTGTGCGCATTATGTATTTTACAAATGCATAATAATATATCGATTTATCCTAGTAATGCTGCTATTGAGCATAACAGAGCCGAGATGTCGGTGATTCTTTACACCTTAACGATCAAAACTATCGAATCGTTAAAAGTTTAAAAATTAACGAATCAGGACGAACGGCAAGGAGACGGAGCGCGAACTAAAAATGCATCAAGAGACTCGTATCGCGAGGTGTGCGTGCACGCACGAAAATTTATAGGCAGAAGTGAGAAAAGGACACGCGTACGTAAGCGCACTCATGTTGTACGTAGATATACATATGCAACAATGTCCTTCTTTATATATGCCTTATAGCTCGGAGGCGAGCGAGTAAGGAGAGTTCAAGGAACTCCTTTTTCTCCGCTCGCGCGGCTCTCGCTACTTATTGCGCACACTCAAAACTTTTTCTCCGTTCTTCCTCCTAACGTCGCCTACGTACACCTACATTACATCCCCGGCTCTTACAACATAAAACTCTATACTGGATGTCGAACACTCACGTATAATAATTGCTGCTGTCGTTGGTAGGAGGAGGAGGAGGAGGACGACGACGACGCCGACGACGACGACGACGACGACGACGACGACGACGACGACGACGACGACCACGACCACAACCACGACCACGACCACGATCACGACCACGACCACGGCAACGATGACGACCTCTCGCATACACCCACGATGGTCCTACGCAACGGCGTCCGTGCGTCGAGTCATGGATACCACTGGCTGGTGCCTCCCACTTATGCCCGAGACAATTGAAAAACGAATCGCGGATAATGCACTGGTAGGTCGCGCTTTGAAAGGGCTCGCACTTGGGGTACTCGCCGGCTTATCCCGCCCCCTCTGCTCTTGCGCCTCCACGGTAATTTTCTTTTAAATCTAGCCGCGCTGCTGCGAGTGCGTGAGCGAGCTGCGGTGGAGGTTCGGAGTCGTGCTGTCGGAATTCATGAGAGAGGCTTATATCGTCGGGGATACCGGGGTGGCGAAGCACCTTCCCTCCGGCCCGCCGCGTCAAGACTGAAGAACGGGCCCGCGCCTCGGTCCGACTCGGCCCGAGTCGACTTGAGGCCCTGTGGAAAGGAGGCCCGGCTGAACAAGGGGGAGCCAGCGACTTGCCGGGAGAGAAGGAGAATGTAGGAGAGCTCCGGTAGGAGGAAGGAGAGGCGCGGTTGTATATCTCACTCCCTTTACCTGCTGCTCTGCCTCTCCGTTGCCCCTCTTTCTTTACCTGCTTCTCTCCATAATCCTCTACATTCTCTCTCTCACAAGCGCGCGCACACACGCACGCGCACCCTCTCCCTCTCACCCACACACCCTCTCGTCCATCTCCACTATCTTGCCTATCGATCTATCACTACGTGATGTATCCCTCGTACGTTTACTCTTTCCTTAACAATTTCTCTTTGTTGTCCGCAATGATGGGCTCCCGATAATACCGATGCCGCTCCCCTCTCACCATCTTCATCCGCTCCAGTAAAAATGACGTCCCTAGCGTCGTTCGTTGCGCTCGATTTTTTCGACTACAGGTGCCGTCGATGATATGCCATTCGGTAAAAACTCGTATTATTAGTCGCCTGACGTTTTTTATGAGTTACCGTCGCTCTACTCGCTCCATCGTCACATTTCGTCGTGCATTAGGGTTGTATGGTCGAGGCAACAAGGGAGGCAATAGCTCGAGCAAAGCCAATCGGGCAAATTATCAAATCATCCAATTATTCAATATACTCGAATTCCCAACGTCGAGGACACACGGGGTTATGGCGCCAATAGAAACGGGGCAATTCTCTGACGAGTCTTGGATCACGAATTTGATGAAGGGCGGGTAGCGGCGAGTGGCGAGTGGCGGGCGAAGCGAACGGCAAATTGCCAGCCGCGCTTTTACCTGCTCGTTTAGTTGTTTCTCTGAGTTGGCGGCAGCGCCGGGGCTTCTACTACAGTCAGCTACGTCTCGGATCGCTTTGGTACAGTGGGAGCTGCGTTGTGAGCATAGTAAGCCAGACTCGGAACTGTATGTTTCTCGGGGCACAAATCATGGATACGGACAGTAGGCCATGCAACGCGGTTGTTCCTCTCGCTCCCTCTCGGTCTATCCATTTATCTATTTATCTAAGCATAGCTATGTGGCTTTCAGGCTGCCTTGAAATCAGCGACTGTAAGTTGAAAAAGTACGGGGTTGAGTAACGCGCGATCACGAGGCTGTAATGTCGACGAATTCTTTGGAGTAAAGAATACACGCACGCACACACACACGCACGCGCGCACGCACGCACACGCACACGCACACACACACACACACACATATATATATATGATATCATTGATATTGATATATTTCTATTTGGGACCTATTCTTTTTTTATACTTTTCCCTCAGTTGGTAATTATTCAGGAGAATAAAGCTGTTTTCCCGTTTTCTCTCTTAGTTGTAAATGAATTATGAATTGACAAAATCTATTTCTAGGCACGCGTAATCATCGGCACAGATACTCTTCTCTCTTAGTCAATAGTGATTATCAGGTTGACGATTCGTTTGAACTTTAAACGAAACGATTTAACATCACACGCAAATCTCAATTATCAAGTTTAATATTAAATAATACATGGATACGTAGATTATTTACATTATCATCAAGATACAATTGGATAAACAATAAATGAAAAAAAGGTTGTAATAATTTTTTTCCATTATTTTATCTTAATTAACGAATATAATTTAAGACTTTGGATAGGTTCGCTTTAATCCATAAAATAAACCCACGCAGGAAAATTATAAACAATAAAATTATTGCATTAAGCGTTTATATTTCCTTTTCTCTCTCCTCTATTACAGCATCTCAATTTACGAAACAAAATAAACCTTTTTTTGTTGATTTTTTTGTCAAACAGTGTCCTAGTTTTTTTTTTTTTTTTTTTTTTTTTTTTTTTTTTTTTTTTTTTAAAGAAAAATATACATAATAGCAATTCAATTGCAGTTCAATTATGACGAAAACAGTTGTACATTTAAACAACGAATTCAGTAATATCCTTTGAAAATATTACAAAGTTTCGATAATACATAATTATAGATATAAATAAGAATAAATGTTTTTTCATTGAGACAATGATTTTTTGAGTTCAGTACTTGCGCAACTCTAATCGCCATATCTCTTAACGAATATTTTGAAAATGTAATTTTAATTAATTATTTTTTACTAATATTAATTTTTAATAATTTAAAGGAACTGTAAAATAAATAATTAATCTCACCTACGTAAATTTCCTCGGCTATTAAGAATTTTAAAAATTGTGTAAACGGCTCGTACGTAGCGAACAAGACGCTTAATTCCCATATCAGTTACGGCAAAATAATATTTCTTATAAATAGGCACGTAAAATATAATGTGTGCACTTTATTTGCAGGACATTAAAAATTGTTATATTTTTGATAAAAGCCTCTTACGAAAGGATATTAAATCAACAATTTCCTACAGACAGAGAGTTCAAGCAGTTAGCTCGCAATGTATTCATTAAGGGCTTTAACCGAATTTGTTCTCCCTGTCGAGTTAACGACGGAAGGATTATTTTTGTAAACAGACTAATAAGCGGTAAAATAAAGGACGCAGGAATAGCAGAGGCAAAGTAAGAGGCAAATAAAACTGAAAAATGTACCAGAAAGAATAACAAAAAAAAAAAAAAATAATAATAATAAAATAAAACGCAACAAAACGTAAAGAAAAGAAGAAAAAAAAGTAGAGAAAAGCAGCAACAACAAGGATATAAAAGACCTTCTTAATGTCATTTATGGACAGTTCTTGAGTCGAGTCTATTTACATCGTGAAATTGTGACGAAATGTGCAGACTAACCGTGTAGAGAAAGAGATGCGCGGAAGGGAACAGCAACGGGGGATATGA